>NC_132927.1:9065155-9265155 GCF_047675955.1 Chlorocebus sabaeus
CCTCAAAAGTATCATACTAAATGCATTTTTTGTCTTTGAGTTTAAAATGTAATATCCTCTGGAAATCACATTTGTTCATAGATGTCTTTCTTTTATAAATATATGACACACACCTGATATCACAACCTTTTTAAGGTTCTTAAAAAAATACAAAAGGAGACTGCATTTCATTCCATGCCTGTATTATGTGAAAGGATTAATGACATGAGAAAAACTTTTCAAGAAATGTGTTGGCATAAATGACCATATCTGCTGTGTTCATTGTCTAAGAGCAACTGTACTTTAAGTACATCTTTTCATGCTTCTCTTTGAATTTCCTCTGGCAGTTACACCTATTCTCCTGTCCCTTAACTACATTTGATGCCCCCTGACCTCTACCAACAACAGCAACTTTCGCCAGACCAGTGCAGTGTGCATGCACTGTTGAGAGAAAGTTTTGGATGGCAGCAGATATTTAAGCATGGGCTTGCACACTGCATAAAGACTCCTAGCTGGAGAGGCCAGTCAGGATTAAATTCATCCAATATTCGTCTGGCCAAGTCATGCCAGCTCACATATGGAAAAATGTCTACCAAGAGGAAGGGATGCATTTCTTAATTTTCAAAAAACACTGTAAAGTCTACTAGCAGCCCTGTCCTCAACCCTCCTTCCCTGTAGAGTTACCATCACATCTCTCCACCCTACAGAATCAGACTTCTCAGAGTTTCATCTTAGTCATATCCCTCCCATTCATTCTTCCTCTGCAGTCTTATTTCTGTCCCCCTTCCCTCTACTGTAACTGCTCAAACCACAATGCCTCTGGAAATCTTAATCCTACCCAACACAAAGAAGCTTCTGGTGCTTGAAACCTTTCTTGAGAGTCATTTTTCTCTTGTTTTCTGAATCCTAAAATTCTATTTTCCTTCCTTCATTTTGACATGTGTCTTCTTCCTTATCTACTAGATGTCTTCCTCCCAGTTTCCTTCTTAGCCTTCCTCTCTTTCCACTCTGTAGTTCCTATCTGAGTTATTTTTTTCTGTATTCCTATACTATCAGCTCACCTTGAGGTGTAAAATTCTAGCATTTCATCTCTAAACTTGACTTTTTCTCAGGTCTAGGTCCATCTTTCCACTTGGTGGTTTCCTTAGGACTTCATATTTTAAAATCAAACATGATTTTCTACTCTTATATATAACATTTCCTATCTCAGATACTGGCATTCACATTTTTCCTAATTGTTGAAGATTCAAAACTCTGGGATATCTCTGATCTTTGTTCCTTCTTCTTCTTCTTCTCCTCCTCCTCCTCCTCCTCCTCCTCCTCCTCCTCCTCCTTCCTTCTTCTTCTTCTTCTTCTCTTCCTCTTCTTCCTCTTCCTCCTCCTCCTCCTCCCCCTCTTCCTCTTCCTCCTCCTCCTCCTCCTCCTTCCTCCTCCCTCCTCCTCCTCTCCTCCTCCTTCTTCTTCTTCTTTTCTTCTTCTTCTTCTTCCTCTTCTTCCTCTTCCTCCTCCTCCTCCTCCTCCTCCTCCTCCTCCTCCTCCTCCTCCTCATCCTCCTCCTCCTCCTCCCTCCTCCTCCTCCTCCTTCTTCTTCTTCTTCTTCTTCTTCTTCTTCTTCTTCTTCTTCTTCTTCTTCTTCTTCTTCTTCTTCTTCTTTTTCTTCTCCTCCTCCTCCTCCTCCTTCCTCCCCTCCTTCTCCTCCTCCTTCTTCTTTCTCTCTCTCTTTCTCTCTTTTTCTCTCTCTCTCTCTCTCTCCCCCCCCCTTTCTCTCTCACTCTAAATCCCCTAATGTGACTAGAAAGATCCTGGTTGAAGCTCTTCCCCACATTTTGAAACTCTTTTAAATACTTTTCATTTCCATTCCCACTCTGATGACAAGACTCCTATGATTTTTACATGGTGGCTATAACTTCCTGATTCTGGCTGGGTGTGGTGGCTCATGACTGTAATCCTAGCACTTTGGGAGGCCAAGGTGGAAGGATCGCTTGAGCCCAGGAGTTTGATACCAGCTTGAGTGACACAGTGAGAACCTGTCTCTGAGAAAGAGAGAGAGAGAAATAAATAAATATATATTTCCTATATATATAATTAGGAAATATAGATAGATGATAGATAGATAGATAGATAGATAGATAGATAGATAGATAGATAATCCCAATTTCCTTTTCATTTGTGGATCACTGACAGTGAATATCTAAATTTGTCCCCTGCTAGAGCTGTGAACAATGCTGGTGAAACATAAGTCTTAAAGGCAAATTTCCATCTTGGGGAGAGGAGACACAATTAAGTCGTGGATCAATTGGAGAATAATTCTAGGCCAGTGGTTCTCAGTCTTTAGTGTGTAGAAGACTCAAGTGAGTTGCTTGCAAAAAGGCAGATTCCCAGTCTACCTTGATTCTAATTCAGTAGACCTAGCATAGAGCCTAGGAATCTACAGAATAAATATCCCAAGTTACTATTTTCTAGGTATAACACTGACTACACTTTCAGACAGTCCTCCGGGGAGTGCCTGCTCTAGTATCTGATCTATGTTGAAGAAATATTTTTTCATATGCATCTAGACACTGCCTACTTCCAAAGGTGATGTGTGATGTGAGGCAGCTTACAATAAAATCTTGGTTAAGTGCAAAACCATTAATATAATGAAAGACACAAGCCAATAAATAAAAAAGAAAGTGAAGGAATAATTACATGAAAATTCAGACAGAGAACAAATACTGAACTGAGCATAAAAATTTTACTCTGAGCTTCCTACCCATTAAAGAAAAAGAATGACCAATGGGAGTACTCTTTGTCTAATAAAAGGAGTAACTTTCTCTTGCACCTGAACTTTGTGAGGAATGCACCCTATATGTCTTGCTTTAAGGGGTCATTGAATGACATGATGAATACTATAATTTAAATCCTTTTTTTAAAAAGTCCACATGGAGCTACTTTGTAGAATAAGCTTATGTGAGAACTTAAGGCATAATATGGTTGCATTTTGGAGAAGTTTAAAGACGAGTGATTGGTGGCCCCCTTAGCTTCAGCTACACTTTTGACAGGAGATTAATAATAGACAATTCAAAACTGAGATTACTATCCATTTCTACTCACAGATAGCCCACATTGCTGACTGAAAAAAGATCCGAAGTGAAGATGACAAGGGTGTTTCCTTGTGAAAATAAATGGACTTATCTGATATTTTTATTGTAATGGAAGGTCACTTCACCTCTGTACAACAGTGAGCCAAACGAGCACTTTCAAAGGGATGAAGTGCAGTGCTCACAAAACACTTTGGGGTCTGCACAAATTGTTGATGCAAATGCCATAACTCTGTACCATAAGGCACAAAAGAGTTGGCCTGTCTTGAAAGCTTTTGAGGATAAGCAGTACCAAAGGTCTGTCTTGACTAGAGAAGATCCTTAACATGACTCCTGTAAAATGCAACTGCATTGCAAGGGTTAACCAAGTAAATCACCAACTGGTGTCCTTGGGAACTAACTATGGCTATTAGTTGAGCAGAATAATTTGATATTATCCATCTGGACATCAAAGTGTGTCTGCCAAAATTAATTATTTCAGTTTTATAAAAATTAATATTTAGCAGCTTTTCCTGATATACTTTGGCCAATGGGTTGAATTGCTTGTCAGAGCCACTTCTGTGATCATGTAGGAAGGCATGTCATCAACACATGAGAGGTACTTGTCACACTGTGGCTAGGTCATCTAAAGACAAACAACTTATTCAGTTATAAAATTGAAAGGAGGGCACTTGGGATCCAGCCCTGTTTTATGCCATTTAAGACAGACATTTCATCTCTCAAAAAGAAGGTCTTTCCTATCCATGTTAATTTGTGCCATATTGCCAGCAGTAATGGCTCTGAGAGAGAATTATAAGGTTAGAATCTATGTTGAGATCATACACTTACGCCTCTTTATAGATTCAATGACCAATGATGGATCAATAATTCCATGAAAAGTCTTAAAGTGCTCCTAACTGATTGAGAGACTGCATTTTATCCTCAGATATGTATGCTGCATGCTGATTTCTTACCTCTCTCCCAACTGTCCACAACCTGTTTCCTAATCTGTCCTCAGGCCTCTTCTTTATACACTCTTATATTATACTTAGGTTTGCATACATCTTATGGCTTGAATTAGCTTTCTATTTTATTAGATTCTCCAATGCTTTCACAGTCATTCTATAAATATAAGCCTTCTCTAAATGTTTGCTTGATGAAAGAATGAATGACTGGTAGATGGATGAATACATGGATAAATATTTCCTTTTTTTAGTCATGATTAAATATAAAGTTTCTAACCAAACAATTTGGAAGCACAGAAGAAAGAGACAAAAATTCAAAGAACGTGATGAATGTGATCTGTGTCCTTCAGTTCAAGAAGTTGTTCTGGCTTTCTGTCAAGGAAATTTGGAATCATATCACTTGAGACTTTCAAGGTATGGATTGTTGAAAATGGTTCGGCTCTATCGGCACTTGCCATGGAAATACAGGCCTTGTCACTTTGGCCAAGCCATTGCAATGTCCCAGTAGGATTCCTCTAATGTCCTTTTCCTGAGAAAAATACAAAGAACACCTAAGATCATCTGAATAATGAAATCTATAAATTCATTAATTTTCTTGTTTCTGTTCTGGCTCCCATATGTATACCAAGGGGTTGTATCTGGCCTCCAAAAAGCTTTCAGTTGATTGATAATATATTTGAATTTAGATACCAGCTATTTTTCAGTGCATTATGCATCCAAGTCTATGATTCCTTATGTTTTTTGCCTCATGGCATACATAAGAGATGGTATCATACTCTGGGGTAAATGGAGGAGGCTGCTTGTGGTGACTGGCCCTTGTGGTCCCTCCTGGGGGCCCAACATGGGCCTAAGAAGGTCCAACCTCAGCACAACAGTAACACTGCATTCTGGTGTCCCACTTAACTAAGTTTGGGAGGCTTTGGTCTGTGATATACAAAATCAAAATTTTGGTAGAAAGTGGTTATCAGTTCCAGTTTTTCATGTCCAAAAATTAGATTTAATTACTAAACATTCAGAATAGAGATTGTTAATGTTTAAAGATTTCTAGAGGCTGTTGTTATACTATCTCTGTTGAAAGACTATCCTGCTGTGGGAACATCATTTGTGTATAAAAGTCCTTATGTTGCCCAACTTGATCTCCACTATCTCTAGTCAGCACTTTTATCTTCTCATAAATTAAAGTCAACATTCTCAGAAAAACTATCCTTCGAAGCTTTGAGCCGGTCACTTGTCAGTCTCTTTTCATGTAAATGAGGCCGATTCTTTCTATCATTTATTTCAGGGCTGGTTTCTTATTTGCTAAATATTTCATCTTATTTTATCTACCCTTCTTTTATTTTTTGCTTCTATAAATTCACTGTGATTTATTCACATATTTTAAAAAATACAGAAATCAAAGTTTGACAAATTATGTTATAAAACTCTATCACTGTGTATGTATATATTGGCTTCTTCAAGTCTTACTGTGGTCCACAGTAAGTCTTGTGTATTTTCCCATTATAAGCTGAGTCAATTGATACTAGTCACAATTATTAACAGACAGATGAGAAAAGCCCATGAAAAAGGGCCTGAAATAATAAAACTATCAATACTAATATTGATCACAGCTGTTATTAAATTAATAGTGCTTAACAAATATTATTTCATTTGATTCTCATAGCAACCTAACAGGTAGATACATTACATTTCCGTTTTATAGATGAGGAAGCTGGGGCTCAGGAACATTTAGGAACTTGTCTAAGGTCAGTCTTGGATTTAAGCAGATTAATTCTCTGACCACTGCCCCTTACTGTTTTTAAGAACTGTAGTTCAGAATAACGATAGTCATACTGACTTGCATTGTGTACCTTACTCTGGTTCTTTCTGTAGTTACCCTACTGTGGATGTCAGTTCACTTTATTTTACTTTTATTTCTTTATTTTTTATTTGTATGGGTAACATAGTAGGTGTATATATTTATGGGGTACATGAAATATTTTGATACAGGCATGTAATGCTTAATAATAACATCAGGGTAAATGGAGTATCCATCACTTCAAGCATTTATCCTGTCTTTGTGTTACAAACAATACAATTATATTCGTTTTGTAATTTTTAAATGTACGATAAATTATTGTTGCCAGTAGTCACCCTGTTGTGCTATCAAATACTAGACCACATTCATTCTAACTATATTTTGTACCTATTATATATTATATATAATATAAACAATATGTAATATACAATATATACATTGTATATATAATATATACAAATAGGTATATATTTGTACGTATTAGCCATCACCCCTTACCTGCCCCCCACTACGCTTCCCAGCCTCTGATAATGATTGTTCTACTCTCTATCTCCATGAGTTCAATTATTTTAATTTTTAGCTCCCACCCATGAGTGAGAACATGCGAAGTTTGTCTTTCTGTGCCTGGCTTATTTCACTTAATGTAATAACCTCCAATTTTATCCATGTTGTTGCAAATGACAAGATCTGATTCTTTTTTGTGGCCAAATAGTACTCCATTGTGTATATGTACCACATTTTCTTTATCCGTTTGTCTGTTGATGGACTCTTGGGTTGCTTCCAAATCTTGGCTATTGTAAATAGTGTTTCAATAAACATAGGAGTGCAGACATCTCTCTGATATACTGATTTCCTTTTAGGGGCCGTTATATACCTAGCAGTGGGATTGCTGGGTCATATGGCAGTTCTATTTTTAGTTCTTTGAGGAACCTCCAAATTATTCTCCATAGTAGTTGTACTGATTTACATTCCAGCCTACAGTGGACAAGAGCTCCCTTTTCTCCCCAGCCTCACCAGCATTTCTTATTGCCTGTCTTTGGGATAAAAACCACTTTGGGGTGAGATGATATCTCATTGTAGTTTCAATTTGCATTTCTCTGACGATCAGTGATGTTTAGCACCTTTTCATAAACTTGTTTGCCAGTTGTATGTCTTCTTTTGATAAATATCTATTCAGATCTTTTGCCCATTTTTAAATCAGAGTATATATTTTTTTCCTATGCAGTTGTTTGAGCTCCTTATATACTCTGGTTGTTAACCCCTTGTCAGATGGGTAGTTTGCAAATATTTTCTCCCATTCTGTGGGTTGTCTCTTTACTTTGTTGCTTGTTTCCTTTGCTGTGCCAAAGTCTTTTAACTTGATGTGATCCCATCTGTCCATTTTTGCTTTGGTTGCTAGTCTTTGCCCAGTCCAATGCCCTGGAGAGTTTCCCCAGTGTTTTCCTGTAGTAGTTTCACAGTTTGAGGTCTCAGATTTAAGTCTTTAACTCATTTTGATTTTATTTTTGTATATGGCAAGAGAGAGAGAGGTCTAGTTTTATTCTTCTGCATATAGATATCCAGTTTTCCAAGCATCATTGATTAAAGAGGTTGTCCTTTTCCCGGTGTATGTCTTGGTAACTTTGTCAAAAATGAATTTACTGTAGATGTATGGATTGTTTCTTCATTCTCTATTCTGTTCCATTGGTCTATGTGTCTGTTTGTACGCCTGTACCGTGATGTTTGGGTTAACTACTAATTCTGTAGTATATTTTGAGGTCAGGTAATATGATGCCTCCAGTTTTGTTATTTTTGATCAGGATAGCTTTGGCTACTCTGGGTCTTTTGTGATTCCATATAAATTTTAAAATTGTTTTTTCTGATTTCTGTAAAGAATATCATTGGTGTTTTGATAGAGATTGCATTGACTGTGTAGATTGTTTTGGGTAGCATGAACATTTAAACAATATTGATTTTTTCAATCCATGAACATGGAATATATTGCCATCTTTTGATGTCCTCTTCAGTTTCTTTCATCCATCTTTTATAGGTTTCATTTTAGAGATATTTCACTTCTTTAGTAAGTTAACTCCTAGGTATTTTATTCTATGTGTAGCTATTGTAAATGAGACTACCTTCTTGATTTCTTTTGTTCACTGTTGGCACATAGAAATGCTACTGATCTGGGTATGTTGATTTTGTGTCCTGCAACTTTCCTGAATTTGTTTACCAGTTCTAATAGTTTTTTGATGGAGTCTTTAGGATTTTACAAATATAAGATCATATCACCTGCAAACAAGGGTTATTTGACTTCTTTTCCAAGTTGAAGGCCTTTATTTCTTTTTCTTGTCTAATTTCTCTAGCCAGGACTTCCAGTACTATGTTAAGTAACAGTGGTGAAAGTGGACATCATTGTCGTGTTCTGGATGTCAGCTCCCTTTTAAAGGTGATGTGTATCTTCACATTTGATCAATTATCTCCCCAAGAGAACCAAGCAAAACTTCAAAAAAGTTAATGCTTCTCAAAATATGCTTTTAAACATATTATCCTAATCCATTATACTTATATTGCTTCTAACAAAACTTCATTTATTAAGCACCTACTTACACAGCACTACTATATGTCCAAATATTCTTCAAGGTATTCAGTTTAAATATAACGGAGTTTAAATATAAACTCAGGGCGGGGCGTGGTGGCTCACGCCTGTAATCCCAACACTTTGGGAGGCTGAGGTGGGCAGATGTCCTGAGGTCAGGAGTTTGAGACCAACCTGGCCAACGTGGTAAAACCCCATCTCTACTAAAAATACAAAAATTATTTGGGCGTGGTGGCGGGCGCCTGTAGTCCCAGCTACTCAGGAGGCTGAGGCAGGAGAATAGCGTGAACCCAGGAAGTGGAGGTTGCAGTGAGCCAAGATCACGCCACTCCATCTCAAAAAACAAGACAGCGAAATTCTGTCTCAAATAACAAAACAAAACATATAAATTCATATAGGCCTATGAATTAGATACCATTTTAAAAATGGAGCAATTGATGTACAGAGAAGTTGGGAACATGCCCAAGATCCCAGAAATAGTGTGGAGTGAGAGCTGGGATCTGAGCCTGCACCAGAAACCAAGTGTGTAACCACTATCCAATCTCCTACTGCTTGCTGAGCAAAGCATTATGTAAAGAAGGTATGATGACCATTTTAATTCTATGAGGAGTTTAAAACCATAAAGTGTACATTTGTTGCTATGTAGGGGTAGAGAGATAGATGCATACAGATATGCATTTTAAAATTTTAAATAAAACACAAACAATCCCTGTTATCAAGAGATGGCTTTATAGAAATGTAAGCCAAGAAACCTATGATCAAACACACATACAAACCTCAAATTTCAAAGCTTCCAGAGCAGTAACATAAATAGGAAATGTCACCAAAACCCTTCCCCTAGTGTGGTATACATGTTTTCAAATGGATCTGAAATTTGGTGTCTTGACCTTAACTCCAAGCAGCAGAGCTACGTCCGGACAGAGCATCCTGCAAATATTCTGGACTTTCTACAGTCAAGGAAAACCAAGGGGCCTTGAAAATATTTCAGCCTTGAGCCCATGGAAGTATCAATGCTGCCTCTTTTTCATCATTGAAGAGGATATTATTCAGCTATGACATATCTGTCATTTTTAATGGCAACTGCATAAATACTTCACTATTATTTTGTATTCTCAAATGTTGGTCATTGCATCTCTCATAAAAAGGCTGTTCAATTCAATTTAAACAAGAAATTTTTATCACATGACACCCTCCACCTT
Source organism: Chlorocebus sabaeus (assembly GCF_047675955.1). Lineage (NCBI taxonomy): Eukaryota > Metazoa > Chordata > Mammalia > Primates > Cercopithecidae > Chlorocebus > Chlorocebus sabaeus. Next base: position 9,074,728 of record NC_132927.1, read on the forward strand.
GTTCATTTTAAATAATGTAATTTGAAAGATATTTGGGAGTTCTTTTACATCTAATTTTCCTTTAAAGAAGCCTGGAACACTTTGACCTTTGTTGAAATCAGCATAGATTTCAACGGGGGAAAGGAAAGAATATTCCTTCTTACAGTTTACATTTATTGTGTGCTGTTGCACCTAAAATAAGACACTACAGTCAGGTATCAACAGGAATTTTAAAAGATACCACATATACATATAGGCGTTGCTTAGGCAAACAGTAAAACCTGTAGGCCACACTGCTAAAAGGAGGATAAACTTGGTGCATTTTGGACACACACAGCAACCACAATGAAGGGAAGAGCTCTGGGCATTGGAGTCACAGGGGCTCGGTTGGAATCCCAGCTCTGCCACTTGCTGTCTGTCTGTCTTTAGGCAAATTACTTACTCCTTCAGAGTCTCAGATCCCTCAATCATATAATGAAGATGCAAATAATTTACAAGATCACTTTGTATATGAGAGGTAAGACCTCAAGTAGCCCAGTTCCTGGCATTTCATAGGTATAGATATAAAAATGGCTTTCCTTATTACGAAGATCTATGTTCTTATTTACAATTTTGATATGGGACATTAACAAAGAGAAAAAGGAAATGCTGTGGCATCATCACAATGGCAAAAAGAAGGCCCTGGCTCCCTTCTAGTGCTCAAAACCTGAATGCTTTATTGTGACGTGTCTTATATTAGGCGACCAACACATGGTAGCCCAATACACTCTATGCAATAATGTGGGGCCAAATAGTTTACTCTATCACTCTGGTTCACTGTGAGATACTTTATTTACAGAAAAAACAAAACAAAACAAAAAAAAACACAGCTGCAATTACGAGATAGGTTTCCATGATAGAGACAAACTTACCCAAGATAGGATTATCTTGCCCAGGCTTAGAGCCATACAAAGTATTATACTATAGTCAGCATGTAGAGTCTATGTACACTTTCCCAGATGTAGCAAACTGTGATAAATTATATCTCGACAAATAAACCACTCTTATTCAAAGCAAGTTTGGAAACAATATTTCAAGAGTCTAACCCTTCTTTAATCATACACTTTGATGGAAGAATGTTCTTATGCACATCGCTCAGCTCAATTCCTTCCAGAAGGACTGACATCTTAAACTGCACTAAACAATGAATCACCTTGTCAAATAAAGTGCAAAATGGAAAACCTGTTACCAAACTCATCTGATATAATGACATTTACAACAACATGTTTGAGGTGATAAACCGACAATAATAATTATATTTCCTTTAGACGTTGATTGTACTTTGAAAGTTTGATGCAATCATACTTTCTTCCTTCAAGAGAATTTTACACCCCGACATTTAATTTCTGAAACTTCAAACCTTCTATGAACATGCAAATCATAGTTGGCATTAAAAGAAGCACTCTCTGATCCCTTTCAGGAGCCTGCAATAATGATGACGATGATGATGCAAACAATAGCTAAGTATAGGAGACTTTTCCTGTAATTCAAGGTTGATGGAAGCATTTCAGTTCAGAAACGACAAACAGAGCACTTTTCTCCCCCTAACAAGAAGATTTTGCTGGTAGAGTCTCTCGAGGAGAATAAAAGTAGGCTCAAGGTCACATGCAATGCTAGATTATAGGTACAGGCTAGAGCTTTTGCACATAGTAGGCACTTAATTATTACTAAATGAATAGGCATTTCCAGGAATTTTCTGTATAATATTGTGAGCATTCAGAAGATTGGGTCGCTCCTCCTATAGGGGTTTTAATCATCTTCACAGAGCGTGCTGGAAATTCTCCCTCAGGTTATAAAGCTGAGTTACTGGACCTCACAGACATTCCCGGCTCCCTCTATGGCTCTGTCATCCTGCTTGAAAACCAGGCCCCCCTACAGGGTCCTGGGCAAATACCTTGCTTCCCTCTGGGGTGACCAAGCCTTGGATCCTCTCTGTGGTGGTTAATATTAGGTGTCAACTTGATTGGACTGAAGGATCCCTAGATGGCTGGCTGTTTCTGGGTGTGTCTGTAGAGGTGTTGCCAGAAGAGAGTAATGTTTGAGTTAGTGGACAGGGAGAGGAAGACCTACCCTCAGTCTGGGTGGGCACCATCCAATCGGCTGCCAGCGTGGCTAGAACAAAGCAGGCAGAAGAAGGTGGAATAAGCTGGCTTGCCGAGTCTTCCGGCTTTCATTTTTCTCCCGTGCTGGATGCTTCCTGCCTTTGAACATCAGATTCCAGGTTCTTTGGCCTTTGGGTTCTTGGACTTATGCCAGTGGTTTGCCAGGGGCTCTTGGGCCTCGGCCACAGACTGAAGGCTGCATTGTCAGCTTCCACTTTTGAGACTTTTAAACTCGGACTGAGCCACTACTGGCTTCCTTGCTCCTCAGGTTGCAGATGGCGTATCACGGGACTTCACCTCGTGATTGTGAGTCAATTCTCCTTAATAAACTCCCTTTCATATATACATATATAAATCTCCTATTAGTTCTTTCCCTCTGGAGAACCCTGACTAATACACTCTCCTACAGTCCTAAACTCTCACTGCTACAGCAGCTGTGTTCAAACACCTGTGGGTTCAGAATCACTAGCATTCTCCATCTATTTTGCTATTTGTCAGTAGCTCTGGCAGAAAGTTCACTAAGGGTAAACATGAAAACTTTCAATTAAAATGGGCTTGGAGATACTATTTGCAGGTACCAATTATCTACGCTTTATCTGTCCCAGAACTACCCAGAGAATCAAGCATGGGGCTACAATCTCTTCCCAGCATATTTATAATTACAAAAATCTATTTATGATCCAAAAGTTCAGAGATTAAGGCACAACAGAAAAACTGAGTAACTTGTAGAAGTAGGACTTTTATTTCTAGATATAACTGAAGATCCAACTGTTTCAGGTGCTCTACTGAACACAAAAAATTGTATATTTTGTATTGTTTATGAAATTGTAATCTTACATAAAGTAGAGGACATGCTGTATACACATTTCTTTTTAAATTTACTTTTAAGATTCTAGGTTCAGGGGTACATGTCCAGGTTGTCATACAGGTAAATTACGTGTCACGGGAGTTGGGTGTACAGATTATTTTGTCACTCAGGTAGTAAGCATAGTACCTGATAGGTGGTTTTTCGGTTCTCAGCCTCCTCTCACCCTCCACCCTCAAGTAGGCCCTGGTGTCTGTTGTTCTCTTCTTTGTGTTCTTGTACTCATTGTTTAGCTCCCACTTACAGTGAAAGCATGCAGTATTTGGTTTTCTGTTCTTGTGTTAGTCTGCTTAGGATAATGGCCTCCAGTTTCATCCATGTTGCTGCAAAGGACATGATCTTGGGCTGGGCACTCATGCCTGTAATCCCAGCACTTTGGGAGGCCAAGGCAGGTGGATCATGAGGTCAGGAATTCATAACCAGCCTGGCCAACATGGTGAAACCACACCTCTACTAAAAATACAAAAATTAGCTAGGCGTGGTGGCAGGCACCTGTAATCCCAGCCACTTAGGAAGCTGAGGCCGGAGAATCGCTTTAATCCAGAGGGCAGAGGTTGCAGTGAACTGAGATCACACCACTGCCCTTCCAGGCTGGGCACCAGAGCGAGAGACTCCAGCTCAAAAAAAAAAAATTTGTTATTTTTTATGGCTGTGTAGTATTCTGTGGTGTATATGTACCACATTTTTAAAATCCAGTCTACTGTCAAAGGGCATTTAGGTTGATTCCATGTCTTTGCTATTGTGAATAGTGCTGCAGTGAACATAAACATACATGCGTCTTTATGGTAGAACCATTTATATTCCTCTGTGCATATACTCAATAATGGGATTGCTGGGTTGAATGGTAATTCTAAGTTTTTTGAGAAATGTCCAAACTGCTTTCCACAATGGCTGAACTAATTTACATTCACACCAGCAGTGTATTAGCATTCCCTTTTTTCTACAACTTCACCAGCATCTGTTATTTTTTTTTTTTACTATTTATTTGTTTGAGACAGAGTCTCATTCTGTTGCCCAGGCTGGAGTGCAGTGGAGTGATCTCAGCTCACGGCAACCCCCACATCCCCGGTTCAAGCTGTTCTCCTGCCTCAGCCTCCTGAGTAGCTGAGATTACAGGTGCCCGCCACTATGCTCGGCTAATTTTTTGTATTTTTAGTAGAGACAGGGTTTCACCATGTTGTTCAGGCTGGTCTCGAACTCCTGACCTTGTGATTTGTCTGCCTTGGCCTCCCAAAGTGCTGGGATTACAGGTGTGAGCCACCACACCCAGCTTCTTGACTTTTTAGTAATAGTCATTCTGACTGGTGTGTGATGGCATCTCTTTGTGGTTTTGAGTTGTGTTTCTCTAATGATTAGTGATATTGAGCATTTTTTCATATGCTTGTTGGCCATGTGTATTACTTTTATTTTTCTGAAATTTGTATTATTGTAAATTTAAGTTCCTTCTAGATTTGGGATATTAGACTTTTGTCGAATGCATAGTTTGCAAATATTTTCTCCCATACTTTAGGTTGTCTGTTTACTTTGTTGATAGTTTCTTTTGCTGTACAGGAGCTTCTTAGTTTAATTAGGTCTCATTGGCCAATTTTAATTTTTGTTGCAATTGTTTTTGGTGTTTTCATAATGAAATCTTTGACAAGTCCTATGTCCAGAATGGCATTTCTTAGATCATCTTCCAGGGTTTTTAGTTTTAGGTTTTACATGTAAGTCTTCTGTTCATCTTAAATTGATTTTTGTATATGGTGAAAGGAAGGGGTCCAGTTTCAAACTTCTGTATATGGCTAGCCAGTTATCCCAACAGCATTTATTGAATAGGAAATCCTTTCTCCATTGCTTGTTTTTGTCAATTTTGTTGAAGATCAGATGGTTGTGGGTGTGAGGTATTATTTCTGGGCTCTCTATTACATTCCCTTGTATTATGTGTCTGTTTTTGTACCAGTACCATACTGTTTTGGTTACTGCAACCTTGTAGTATAGTTTGAAGTCAGGTAATGTGATGTCTCCAGCATTGTTCTTTTTTCTTAGGATTGCCTTAGCTATTCAGGCTCTTTTTTTTTATTCCATATGAATTTTAAAATAGTTTTTTTTCTACTTCTGTGAAGAATGTCATTTGTAGTTTGATAGGAATAGCATTGAATCTGTAAACTTCTTTGAGCAGTATGGCCATTTTAACAATACTGATTCTTCCTATGCATGAGCATGGAATGTTTTTCTATTTCTGTCATCTCTGATTTCTTTGAGCAGTGTTTTGTAATTCTCATTGTAGAGTTCTTTCACCTCCTTTGTTAGCTATATTCCTAGGATTTTGTATTCTGAAACCTTGCTGAATTGTTTACCAGATCAAGGAGCTTTTGGCCAGAAACTATGGGGTTTTCTAGGTATAGAATCACATCAACTGCAAACAGGGATAGTAGCACCACTTCCTCTCTTCCTATTTAGATGTGTTTCATTTCTTTTTCTTATCTGATTGCTCTGGCTAGGAATTCCAGTACTATGTTGAATAGGACTGGTGAGAGAGGGCATCCTTGTCTTGTTCTGATTTTCAAGGGGGATGCTTCCAGCTTTTGCCTATTCAGTATGATGTTGGCTGTGGGATTTTCATAGATAGCTTTTATTATTTTGAGATATGTTCCTTCAGTGCCTAGTTTGTTGAGGGTTTTTAACAAGTAGATTGAATAGATGTTTAATTTTATTGTAAACCTTTTCTGCATCTATTGAGACAATCATGTGTTTTTTGTTTTTAGTTCTGTTTATGTGGTGAATTACATTTATTGATTTGTGAATGTTGAACCAAACTTGCATTCTAGGAATAAAGCCTACTAGATTGTGGTGGATTAAGTTTTTGATGTGCTGCTGGATTTGGTTTGCTAGTATTTTGTCAAGTATTTTTGCATCTGTGTCCATTAAGGATATTGGCCTAACATTTTCTTTTTCTTTTGTTGTGTCTCTGGGAGGTTTTGGTATTAGTATTATGATGGCCTCATAGAATGACTTAGGAAAGAATCCCCCACTCCTCCATTTTTTGGTATAGTTTCAGTAGAAATGGTACCATTTCTTCTTTAAATATCTGGTAGAATTCAACTGTGAATCCATCCGATTCTGGGCTTTTTCCAGTTTTTATTACTGATTCAGTTTTGGAACTTGTTAATGGTCTGTTCAGGGATTCAATCTCTTCCTGGTTCAATCATAGGAGCTTGTATGTTTTTAATCCATCTCTTCTAGGTTTTCTAGCTTGTATGGATAGATGTGTTCATAATGGGCTCTGAGAGTTTTTTGTATTTCTGTGGGGTCCGTGATAATGGCCCCTTTGTCATTTCTGATTGTGTTTATTTGAATCTTACTCTCTTTTTTCTTTATTAGTCTAGCTAGTGGTCGACCTATCTTATTAATTCTTTCAAAGAACCAGCTTCTGGACTCATTGGTCTTCTGTACGGTTTTTCACATCTTAATTTCCTTCAGTTCAGCTCTGATTTGGGTCATTTCTTGCCTTCTGCTAGCCTTGGGGTTGATTTGCTCTTGTTTCTCTAGTTCCTCTAATTGTAATGTTTGGCTGTTAATTTGAGATCTTTCTAATTTTTTGATGTGGGCGTTTAGTGCTGTAAACTTCCTGCTTAACACTGCTTTGGCTGTGTCCCAGAGATTCTAGTATGTTGTATCTTTTTTCTCATTAGTATCAAATAATTTCTTGATTTCTGACTTAATATCATTATTTACCCAGAAGTTATTCAGGGACAGGTTGTTTAATTTCCGTTAAATTGTATGGTTTTGAGTGATTTTCTTAGCCTTGATTTCTATTTTTATTGCACTGTGATGTGAGAGGATAGTTCGTACGATTTTGTTTGTTTTTTAATTTGCTGAGAATTGTTTTAGGCCTCAAAGTTATTGAGTTGGTTCTGTTGGGGTCCACGTGTTTCCTAAACAAAGGAATGAACACACAAGACAACACAAGATGAGACAAACATGGCGGCCGCCTCAAATGGCGTGCTCTGCTTTATTTTATACAGTCGTTTGTGGAATGTTGCCAAGTCACAAGACACATTTTTGTTTTTCTGACCTTTCCCTGACTTTCTGGATTTTCAAGATGTTTACACATAAACAAGCCCCCAATGCCCTGCTTTGTTTGCAAGAGCAGGACTTATCGAACCATCTCGTTTGTGAGCACGTAGTCCTCTACAGGTTCTTTCTCATTTATGTGGGTATGATCTTCCTTCAGTCTTTTAGGCTGCTATCTTGGAAGAGACTCCTCCAATTACTGTCTCTGTGCCCATGTTTCTTTTGTTGGGTATTCCAGTCCACAGAGCTCCCTTAGGCAAGGGCCACCATTGGCAGAGAAGTCGTATCCTTGCCAGGTTGGCCCTAATCTGCCATCCCTGTGCTTCCTGGAAAAACATAAGGTTGTGCCTGCCCCCAGAATTCAAGCAGCAGTGGAACTGCTGGGTTGGAAACTCTAGTGGGTGTGGCTTGTCTGACTATAAGAAGCAGGGGTGGGTGGAGTTGTCCGCCCTGCTCTCTGGGTGTTTCTAGGGCAAGAGGAGGCTGTCCCCCTCAGTAAATTCAGGCAGAAGTAGGACTGCTGGGACAAAAGCTCTAACAGGCGTGGCTCACCTGGCTACCAGCAGAGAGGGTGGGTGGGGACACCTGCTCTGTCATCTGGGTGTTTCCTGGGACAACAGGAGGCTGTACCCTCCAGCTGAGTTCCCATAGAAGCAGGGCCACTGGGCCAGAAGCTCTAGCAGGCATTGCTCACCTGCTATCAGGAATGGGGATGGGTGGCACCATCTGCCCTGGCATGCGCATGCTTTCTGGGACAACAGAAAGTTGTATCCACTGTCCACTGCCTAAATTCACACAGAAGTGGGACTGCTGAACCGGAAGCTCTAGCAGGTGTTGTCCACCAGGTTCCCTGTGGCAGGGTTGGATGGAGGGTCATGCACCCTGCCATCCAGGTGTTTTCTGGGACAACAGGAGGCTGTGCCCTCTAGCCAAGTTCACATAGAAGTGGGGCCACTAGGCCAGAAGCTCTAGCAGGCATGGACTTCCTGGCTACGAGTAGCAGGGGTGGGTGGAGTAGCTGGCCATGTTCAGGTGACGTGGGACTGCTAGGCCAGAATCTCACACCAAGCCCCATCCAGCAAGGGGCAGGGTGGAGAAATCTTACTGCTTCCAGGCACCAGAACTGTGGCCTCTATTGGTGCTGTGGAACGGGCACTGGTCTACTCTGGAGCCCAAGGCTAGTGGAGGTCCTCTTAGTTGACCCTGCAAAACAGCTGGGTGACTCTCTGCCTCAGTCTAGAAGTGCAGTGGGTGGTAGAGGGCTTTCAGAGGGATTCTCCCATTCCCAGTGCTGCACATGTCCCGTGGGGAGCATGAATTCCCCTGAGGGCTCTCACTCACTGACTCTCTCCTGTGTTGGAGAGGTTTTCCTGGCTCTGCACTGAGCCCAGACAAGCTGGTGCTCAGCTTTGTTTCTCTCTGCTCTCTGTGTCCCCTTGCTGCCTTGATGGATCCCCAGGTGTTTCTCAGATGATCCACCTGCAGGGTCAGTGTTCACTAGGCTTTCGTTTCCTCTCCGTGAGAGCTGCGCACGGGAGCTGCTTCTAGTCTGCCATCTTGGCTCCGCCCCTCCACATTTTGTTCTCTGATTCCTTAGGTCTTACATGGCCTCCTGCAATAGAGATAATAAACTATAATATTCCAGACCTAACTTATGAACATGTTTTCTAAGTTACTTGTTTGAAATATTTTGCCCTCAGCTGCATCAACTGTTAGAATACAAATTCCCAGTGGTCTGTATCTCGGCCTTCCGATGCCTTCCAAAGTAGCAGCATCCAATAAATAAACTGGTGCTAACTTTGAAAGACATGTAAATATTTAAATAAAAATACCATGGATTTTTTTTTAATGCAAAAATGTGGTTTGACAGAGGTTTTTCAAAAGGCAGGGAGATTTCCAGAGCAGTTTGACTGATGTCATACTTAGACATCATAATTCCACAGTTTGTATTTGTTAAACAAATAAATGAGGAAAGATAGGGAGACGTTCAATGTATGGAAGGGAAGAGACAGTTTCACAATACAGAACTGAAGGGAAGATGGTGGTATTGACAAACAAGCAAATCAGCGTGCAATGAGAATTTAGGCCGTGGTACAGACAGCAACAACGACAGCTATGATCACTTAGTACATTGCAGGAGCTTCATCTATACTATCTCTAATACATGTAAAATCGCTAATGCTTACTTTACAAGATGTTTATTTAATACATGTACAATCTCTAACACTCACCTTACAAGACGTTTATTAAACCCACTCCACAGATTAGGACAAGCAACTTTCCTGAGGTCAAACAGCAATGATGGGGATAAGTCAATATTTGAAGTCGGGCCCATCTCTTCTAAACCCTGTTATTTTCCATCTATCCTGCACTGCCCTGCTTGCCACCTGAAGTGCATGGAAGCAATGAGAATAGGGAGCATGGAGGAGTGGGAAAAGGATATCAGGTTTACAGCTTTTCAGGATCATTACAGGCAATGGAGATTTATGTAGTGAGGCCATTTGGGAGAAGATACTGTGATTTTGTTGATTAGAAGAATGAAACTTTTCTATTTATGCGTGCATATGACTCTAGCAAATTTTTAAAAATTTCTTTTGACCCAAAGTGTAGAATACACTTGCCCATTCTTGGTAAACAATAAGAGATGATTGGTGGCTACATGCTGGAATGGTTATCTTCCCTCTGCTCTACACAACGTTATTTGTAAAATCATTGAAAAGGGAAAAATGATAAAGATTCCATATTGAGTAAGATACTGCTGCATTCAAATAGCTTTGTCCTTTTCTTCAGAAATCAGGCAAGAAAACATGGCTAATTGAAGGGCCAGCAGGCCCATGAATCCCACATAATGAATTTCAGGGGCAAGGACACACCAGGTTTCACATTCTAGTAAAAGGCTTGCGTAGCAGTGAGCCCAGGAGGTTGCCTCCCTATGTGTGGTGTCCACAGGAACAAGAGCTGTGTGGAGCCTGTCAACATCACACACATGGAGTCTGGGCTAACGTCTGTATTAATTTAACATTTTGCTGGAATTGCTGTTTAATTTTTTTCCTTTAAATGAGTCACTGCTTTACAAAATGGAAAATCCATAAAATGTAACAAGGACTCTATGACAATTAGTGCCGTATGCTCTTTTTTAATCCTTCTCTGGAAACGGAATTTTTCATGGTTCAGATAATGTTCCAATAATTAATTTGAAAATCGGCCATATTTTTCTGAATTGGTGTTCTTCATTTTTCTCCAGGGAACAAGGTGAGGAACTGCAAACCACTTACCTTTATAGCAACCTAGTGAAAACCTCAAGCTAGGATAGCAACGGCAATGTGCTACCTCTGTCTCTCTCTCTAGGCCAGTGAGACTCAACAAGCTGCCACTGAGCAGCCTCTGCCTTCACAGTTCTGCCACTGAGAAGAGAACATGGGCCTCAGATGTCAGCAGTGTGGGCAGATTTGGGAAAATCATATCCAGAATTCTCGCAGGTACTTCTCAATTTCATAGTTACTAATTTAATCTATCAAAGTTGAAGCTCAGCTCAATTCACTAATTTGACAAGAATTTGGGGGGCACCTATGTATAAGGCTGGATGCTATTTAATACTTTTGTATCTCACTGAAGATACAGAAGTTTCTCAAGCCAGAACCCTGGAAGTCACCCTGATTAATAATATTCCCTCATCTTCCAATAGGACTTCCTTTAGCTAGTCCTATTGATTCTATAGGCAAACAAAATCTGTTACTTTCCCCACTTCTTTTGCAAAAGTCCAAATCACCATCATTTCTTGCCGGTACTACAGTTGTATTTATCTGTTGATCCATCTGCCCATCTGCTCAGCAAACATCAATAGGACATCCACGGTGTGCCAGGTACTTTTCTGGGCTTGAGAGTCATGTTATTGAACAAGACAGACAGAGTCCTTATTCCCATGAAACAACATTGTAAACAAAGAAAACAGAACATTTTAAAAACATGGAAAACCTAGTTAGTGATGAGTATAGTAATGATAATAAAGCAGCAGTAGGTAGAGAGGCATCACATTTTTGTCTGGGTCTTCACATTGTGTTGTCTTTGATCTCAGCCTTTGGAAAGACCAAATAGCTGAAGACGTACTTCGAGGTCATTTCTGGCATCCCCAAACTTGTCAGTAGTTACTGATTGGGTGATCATGCAGATTTTCAGCATTACTAACCTGAGTAACAACATCAGTGATAGAATAAGGTCTATCATTAGAACATTGTCAGTATTTGAATAGTCATTTTATTTTTATTTTTTTATTTTTATCTGTACAAATGTATGGGGTACATGGACAATGTTGTTACGTGTCTACAATGGGCAGTGATCAAGTCCGGGTATTTTGGGTGTCCAACACCCAACTACAATACATTTTTGTTAAGTATAGTCACCTTACTCTGCTAACAAATATTGAATTTATTCTTCCTATCATACTGTATGTTTGTACCCTTTAACCCACTTATCTTTATCCTCCTATCTGACCCCCACTCACTTTTCCCAGTTTCTGTTATCTATCTTTCCACTCGCCATCTCCATGTGATCAAATTTGATAACTCCCATATATAAGTGAGGACATGAGATATTTGTCTTTTTGTACCTGGCATATATACCACATTTTCTTTCTCTATTTTTCTGTTAGTGAATACTTAGGTTGAATCCATATCTGTGCTGTTGTGGATAGAGCTGCAATAAATATGCAGGTTCAGGTATCCCTTTGATAAATTTACTTTCCTTTGTGTAAATACCCAGTAGTGGGACTCCTGGACTGAATGGTAATTATATTTTTACTTTTTATCTTTTTAGAGACAGGGTCTTGCTCTGTCACCAGGCTGGAATACAATGGTGTGATCATAACTCACTGTAACCTCAACCTCCTGGACTCAAGCTATCCTCCTGCCTCTCATGTAGTTAGGACTACAGGCATGAGCTACCATCCTTGGCTAATTTTTTAATTTTTCATAGAGATAGGGTATTGCCATGTTGTCCAGGCTAGTCTTCAATTCCTGGGCTCATGTAATCCTCCCACCTTGGCTTCCCAAAGCACTGGGATTGCAGGTGTGAGCCACTGCACCTGGCCTATTTTTAGTTTTGTGGTGGAATCTTTTGCAGTTTTTGTAGATGTTAAGATCATAGCATCAGCAGAGAGGGACAATTTGACTTCCTCTCTTCCAGTTTGGATGCCTTTTATTTTTTCTTTTGCCCAATTGCTCTGGCTAGGACTCCTGGTACTATGTTGAATAGGAGTGGTGAAAGTAGTCATCCTTGTTTTGTTTCAGTCCTTAGAGGAAAGGCTTTCAAGTATTCCACATTCAGTGTTACATTAGCTGTGGGTTTGTCGTATAAGGCCTTTATTATTCTGAGATATGTTCCTTCTATGCCTACTTTTTTGAGAGTTTTTATGTTGAAGGAATGTTGAATTTTGTCAAATACTTTTTCTGCCTCCATTGAGATTATTCTATATATGGTTTTTTTTCCTTCATTCTGTTGATGTGGTGTGTCCTGTTTATTGATTTGTGTATGTTGAACCATCCTTGCATCTCTGGAATAAAACTCACTTGATTGTGTTGTATTATGTTCCTGATGTGCTGTTGAATTTGATTTGCTAGTTTTTTGTTAAAGATTTTTGTGTCTGTGTTCATCAAGTATACTGGCCTGTAGTTTTCTTTTGTTGTTGTTGTTGTTTGGTCCTTGTTTGACTTTGGTATCAGGGTGATGCTGGCTTCATTTGTTATTAGTTATTCTTTGTACCTTTGGTAGAATTTAGCTGCGAATCCATCTGGTCCTGGGCTTTTCTTTGTCGGAAAACTTTCTATTACTGGTTCAATCTTGCTACTTGTTATAGGTCTGTTCGGGTTTTCTACTCCTTCCTGATTCAACCTTAATAGGCTGTACAAACATAGTAGTCTGTATGTTTCCAGGAATTTATCCGTTTCCTCTAGGTTTTTCCACTTTCTCAGCATATACTTGCTCATAATAGTCTATGACGATCTTTTGTATTTAAAATTTATTTTATTTTTTTTATTTCAATAGGTTTTTGGGGAACAGGTGGTGTTCGGTTACATGAATAAGTTCTTTAGTGGTGATTTCTGAGATTTTGGTGCACCCATCACCCAAGCAGTGTACACTGTACCCAATGTGTAGTTTTTTAATCCCTCACCACCCCTCACCCTTTCCTGAGTGACCAAAGTCCAAAGTTTCATTCTTGTGCCTTTCCGTCCTCATAGCTTAGCTCCTACATATGAGTGAGAACATACCATGTTTGGTTTTCCATTCCTGAGTTACTTCACTTAGAATGATCATCTCCAATTCCATCCAGGTTGTTGTGAATGCCATTATTTTGTTCCTTTTTATGACTGAATAGTATTCCATCATATATATACACACACACACACACACACACCCCATATATACACACACACACACACACACACCACATTTTGGTTATCCACTCATTGATTGATGGGCTTTTGGGCTGGTTCCATATTTTTGCAATTGAAAATTGTGCTGCTTTAAACATGTGTGTGTGAGTATCTTTTTCATATAATGACTTATCCACCTCAGGGTAGATACCTAGTAGTGAGATTGCTGGATCAAATGGTAGATCAACTTTTAGTTCTTTAAGGAATCTCCACACTGTTTTCCATAGTGATTGTACTAGTTTACATTCCCACTAACAGTGTAAAACTGTTCCCTTTTCACCACATCCATGTCAGTGTCTATGATTTTTTTGATTATGACCGTTCCTGCAGGAGTGAAGTGATATTGCATTGTGGCCTTAATTTGCATTTCCCTGATAATTAGTGATGTTGAGTATTTTTCCATGTACTTGTTGGCTATTTGTGTATCTTCTTTTGAGAATTGCCTATTCGTGTTTTCACCACACTTTTTGATGAGATTGTTTTTTTTTCTTGTTGATTTTTTTAGTTCTTTGTAGATTCTGGATGTCAGTCCTTTGTTTGATGTATAGATTGTGAAGATTTTCTCCCACTCTGTGCATTGTCTGTTAACTCTGCTGATTATTTCTTTTGCTGTGCAGAAGCTTTTTAGTTTAATTAAGTCTCATCTATTTATCTTTGTTTTCGTGGCACTTGCTTTTGGGTTCCTGGTCATGAAGTCTTTGCCTAAGCCAATGTCTAGAAGGATTTTTCTGATGGTATCTTCTAGAATCTTTATGGTTTCAGGTCTTAGAATTAAGTCATTAATCCATCTTGAATTGATTTTTGTATATGGTGAGAGATGAGGATCCAATTTCATTCCTCTACACATGGCTTGCCAATTATTCCAGCACCATTTGTTGAATAAGGCATCCTTTCCCCACTTTATGTTTTTGTTTACTTTGTTGAAGATCAGTTGACTGTAAGTATTTGGCTTTATTTCTGGGTTCTCTATTCCATTCCATTGGTCTGTGTGCCTATTTTTATATCAGTACCATGCTGTTTTGATGACTATGGCCTTATAGTATAGTTTGAAGTTGGGTAATATGATGCCTCCAGATTTGTTCTTTTTGCTTAGTCTTACTTTGGTTATGTGGGCTCTTTTTTGGTTCCATATGATTTTTTTTTCATAAAAACATTGATTTTTTTTTAGTTCTGTGATTAATGATGGTAGTATTTTTATGGGAATTGCATTGAATTTGTAGACTGCTTTTGGCAGTATGGTCATTTTTACAATATTGATTCTACCCATCCATGAGCATGGGATGTGCTTCCATTTGTTTGTTGTCTGTGATTTCTTTCAGCAGTGTTTTGTAGTTTTCCTTGTACAGATCTTTCACATCCTTGGTTAAGTATATTCCTAAGTCTTTTATTTTATTTTTTGCAACTATTTTGAAAGGGACTGAATTCTTGATTTGATTCTCAGCATGGTCACTAGCAAGCTGATTCTCAGCTTGGTGTGTAGCAGAGCTACAGATTTGTGTACATTAATTTTGTATCCTGAAACTTTGCTAAATTCATTTACCAGTTCTAGAAGCTTTTTAGATGAGTCTTTAGGGTTTTCTAGGTATAAAATCATATCATCAGCACAGTGACAATTTGACTTTCTCTTTACTAATTGGGATGCCCTTTATTTCTTTCTCTTGTCTGATTGCTCTGGCTAGGATTTTCAGTACTATGTTGAATAGAAGTAGTGAAAGTGGGCATTCTTGTCTTGTTCCAGTTCTCAGGGGGAATGATTTCAACTTTTACTCATTCAGTATAGTGTTGGCTGTGGGTTTGTCATAGATGGCTTTTATTCTCTTAAGGTATGTCCCTTCTATGCTGATTTTGCTGAGGGTTTTAATCATAAAGGGATGCTGGATTTTGTCAAATGCTTTTCTGTATATATTGAAATGATCATGTGATTTTTGTTTTTAATTCTGTTTAGGTGGTGTATCACATTTATTGACTTACATATATTAAACCATCCCTGCATCCCTGGTATGCAACCTACTTGATCATGGTGGATTATCTGTTTAATATGCTATTGGATTCAGTTAGCTAGTATTTTGTTGAGGATTTTTGCATCTATGTTCATCAGGGATATTGGTCCCAAGTTTTCTTTTTTTGTTATGTCTGCCCCTGGTTTTGGTATTAGGGTGATACTGGCTTCATAAAATGATTTAGGGAGGATTCCTTCTTTCTGTATAGTTTGGTATAGTGTCAGTAGAATTGGTACCAATTCTTCTTTGAATGTCTGATAGAATTCAATTGTGAATCCATCTGGTCCTGGACTTTTTTTTGTTGGCAAATTTTTTATTACCATTTCAATCTCACTGTTTGTTATTAGTCTGTTTAGAGATTCTATATCTTCCTGGTTTAATCTGGGAGAGTTGTATATTTCCAGGTATTTATCCATCTTCTTCATGTTTTCTAGTTTATGTGCATACAGGTGTTCATAGTAGCCTTGAATGATCTTTTGTATTTCTGTGGTATCAGTTCTAATATCTCCCATTTTGTTTCTAATTGAGCTTATTTGGACCTTCTGTGTGCTTTTCTTGATTAATTGCACTAATAGCCTATCAATTTTATTTATCTTTTCAAAGAACCAGCTTTTTGTTTCATTTATATTTTGTATTTTTTTGTTTGTTTAAATTTCATTTAGTTCTGCACTGATCTTCATTATTTCTTTTCTTCTGCTGGGTTTGGGTTTAGATTGTTCTTGTTTCTCCAGTTTCATGAGGTGTGACCTTAGATTGTCTATTTGTGCTCTTTCACACTTTTTGATGTACGCATTTCATGCTATGAAATTTCCTCTTAACCCCACTTTTGCTGTATTTGAGAGGTTTTGATACATTGGGTCACCATTATAGTTCAGTTCAAAGAATTTTTAAATTTCCATCTTGATTTCATTGTTGACCCAGCAATCATTCAGAAACAAGTTCTTTAACTTCCATGCATTTGCATGGTTTTGAGGGTTCCTTTTGGAGTTGATTTCTGATTTTGTTCCACTGTGGTCTGAAACAGTATTTGATATACTTGACATAATTTCAGTTTTCTTAAATTTACTGAGACTTGTTTTGTGGCTGATTATATGGTCTATATTGGAGAACGTTCCATGTGCTTGTAGCAAGACAACCTGTGGACAAAACCCCGCAGACACCAAGATAGTGAAGAAAGTAGCTTTTAATCAGCTGGAAGCATCGGCAGACTAGCATCTCAAAATCTGAGCTTCTTGAGTGCACAATTTCTGTCCCTTTTAAGGGCTCACAACACTAAAGTTTTTACATGACAGGGACGTAATTGATTGAGCAATCTAGGGGGTATGTGACAGGGGCTGCATGCACCAGTAATCAGAGTGAAACAGAACAGAATGAGAAGTTTCACAATGTCCTTCCATACAATGTCTGGAATCTATGGATAACATTTGTTGCTAGGTCATGGATTGAATTTTAACTATCAGGCTAAGGTCAGGCAGACCCAGGCCTGGTTTGGGGTCTGGTTTTGGGTCTGGTTTTGGTTCTGGTGCCTGGTGCCATGCTGCCTGCCTTTGGTTTCACTTCCTTGTTTCTTCTTAAAACAGGCACTGAGCATAAAACAGTATAGAATAATATGAGGGGTCTCTTTTTCTCTTCTCTCATGCTGATGTATAGAATGTATATTCTGCAGTTGTTGGGTAGAATGTTCTGTAAGTATTTGTTAAGTCCATTTGTTCTAGGGTAGAGTTTCAGTCCAGTGTTTCTTTGTTGACTTTCTGTCTTGATGACGTGTCTAGTACTGTCAGTGGAGTATTAAAGTCCCCCACTATTATTGTGTTGCCATCTATCTCACTTCTTAGGTCTACTAGTAGTTGTTTTATAAATTTGGGAGCACCAGTGTTAGGTGCAGATATATTTAGAATTGTGATATTTTCCTGGTGGACTAGTCCTTTTATCATTATATAATGTCCTTCTTTGTCTTTTTAAACTGCTGTTGCTCTAAAGTTTATTTTGTCTTACATAAGAATAGCTACTACTGCTCACTTTTGGTGTCCATTTGCATGCAATATCTTTTTCTACCCCTTTACCTTAAGTTTATGTGAGTCCTTATGTGTTAAGTAAGTCTCCTGAAGATAGCAGAAACTTGGTTGGTGAATTCTTATACATTCGGCCATTCTGTATCTTTTAAGTAGAGCATTTAGGTCATTTACATTCAGTGTTAGTAGTGAGATGTGAGGTACTATTCTACTCATTGTGTTATTTGTTGCCTGAATATGTTTTTTTTTTCTTTGCGTTATTTTATATAGGTCCTGTAAGATTTATGCTTTAAGGAGGTCCTATTTTTGTGTATTTTGTGGCTGTGTTTCAAGATTTAGAGCTCCTTTTAGCAGTTCTTGTAGTGCTGGCTTTGTAGTGGTGAATTCTCTCAGCATTTGTTTGGAAATAACTGTTATTTTCCTTCATTTATAAAGCTTAGTTTCACTGAATACAAAATTCTTGACTGATAATTGTTTTGTTTAAGGAGGCTAAAAATAGAACCCCAATCCTTTCTAGCTTGTAGAGTTTCTGCCGAGTAATCTGCTGTTAATCTGATAGGCTTTCCTTTAAAGGTTACCTGATACTTTTGCCTCACAGCTCTCAAGATTCTTTCCTTTGTCTTGACTTTAGATAACCTGATGACTATGTGCCTAGGAGATGATCATTTTGCAATGAATTTCCCAGAGGTTCTATGAGCTTCTTGTATTTGGATGTCTAGATCTCTAGCAAGGCTGGGGAAGTTGTCCTTGATTATTCCCTCAAATATGTTTTCTAAACTTTTAGATTTCTCTTCTTCCTTGGGGACACCAATTATTCTTAGGTTTGGATGTTTAACATCATCCCAAACTTCTTGGAGACTTTGTTCATTTTTTAAAATTCTTTTTTCTTTGTGTTTGATGGATTGGGTTAATTCAAAAGTCTGTCTTCAAGTTCTGAAGTTCTTTCATCTGCTTGTTAAATTCTGTTGCTGAGACTTTCCAGTGCATTTTGCGTTTCTCTAAGTGTGTGCTTGATTTCCAGCAGTTGTGATTGTTTTTTATTTATGCTGTCTATTTCACTGAAGAATTTTCCTTTCGTATCCTCTATCATGTTTTTGATTTCTTTAAGTTGGACTTCACCTTTCTCTGGTGCCTCCTTGATTAGCTTAATAATCAGTCTTCTGAATTCTTTTTCTGGCAATTCAGAGATTTTGTCTTGGTTTGGATCCATTGCTGATGAGCTGTTATGATATTTCAGGGGTGTTAAAGAATCTTGTTTTGTCATAGTACCAGCATTGTTTTTCTGGTTCCTTCTCATTTTGGTGGACTATGTCAGAGGGAAGATCTGGGACTCAAGGGCTGCTGTTCAGCGTTTTTTGTCCCAAAGGATGCTCCCTTGGTGTCATATTCTCTCACTTCCCCTAAGAATGGGCTTCCTGAGAGCTGAACTGTAGTGATTATTTTTGCTTTTCTGTGTCTAGCTACCCATTGGAGCTACCAGTTCCAGACTGGTACTGGGGAGTGTCTACAAAGAGTCCTATGTGTCTACAAAGGGTCCTACGAAGAATATCTATGATGTGATCTATCTTCAGGTCTTGAAACCACGGACACCAGCACTTGCTCCAGTGGAGGCAGCAGGGGAATGAATTGGACTCTGTGAGGGTCCTGGGTTGTGTTTTCGTTTAGTGCACTGGTTTTGTGTTGGTTGGCCTCCAGCCAGGAGGTAGTGCTTTCAAGAGCGCATCAGATGTGGTCCTGTAGGAAGATGCAAACTTGCCCTTGGGACACCTGGTTAAGTATTCATGTTTCTCAGGCAGTGGGCAGGGCCATAGAGCTCCCAAGAGATTATGACCTTTGTCTTCTACTACCAGGGCAGGTAGAGAAAGATCACTAGGAGGGGACAGGGATATGGATGTCCTGAGCTCAGCCTCTCCTTGGGCAGGGCTTGCTGTGGCTGCTGTGGGAGATGGGGGTGTGGTTCCCAGTCCAATGGAGTTCTATTCCTAGTGGGATCATGGCTGCCTTTGCTGAGTCATACAGGTCACCAGGGAAGTGGGGGAAAGCTGGCAGTCACAGGCCTCACCCTGCTCCCACATAGCCCACAGTCCTAAAGGCTGGTCTCAGTCCCATCATGCCCCCTCCAACAGCACCGAGTCTATTTCCAGGCAGCTGGTGACCAGGGCTGAGAACTTGGCCCAGATCACAGGCCTCCCCATTGAGAAAGCAAGCAGACTCACTTTCAGCATCTCAGGGAGTAGGCAGCAGTGATCCATTTCCTTTAAAGGGTCTGTGGATTCTCTTGGCTTTCCTGGTATATTCCTGCAGTAGTTCTGGGAACAAAAGTTTACGATGTGAGTCTCCACCTGGTGCTCTACCTGTCCAAGCAGGAGCTGCAAGCTAATCCTGCCTCCTATCCACCATCTTCCTCAGTCACATGATCTTTTGTATTTCTGTGGTATCAGTTGTAACGTCTCCTTTTTCATTTCTGATTTTGCTTATTTGGGTCTTCTCTCTTCTTGATTAGTCTAGCTAGCAGATTATCAATTTTCTTTATCTTTTCAAAAAAACAACTTTTCATTTAGTTGATCTTTTGTATTATTTATTATTCATTTAGTCTCTATTTCATTCAGTTCTACTCTGATCTTTATTATTTCTTTTCATCTGCTAATTTGGGGTTTGGTTTGTTCTTAGTTTTCTAGTTCCTTAAGGTACATTGTAGATCATTAATTTGTAATTCTTTTATTAGTTCGTAATTCTTTTTTTTTTTTTTTGAGATGGAGTCTCGCTCTGTCGCCCAGGCTGGAATGCAGTGGCCGGATCTCAGCTCCCTGCAAGCTCCGCCTCCTGGGTTCATGCCATTCTCCTGCCTTAGCCTCCCGAGTAGCTGGGACTACAGGCGCCGCCACCTTGCCCTGCCGGTTTTTTTGTATTTTTTAGTAGAGACTGGGTTTCACCAGGTTAGCTAGGATGGTCTTGATCTTCTGACTTCGTGATCTGCCCGCCTCCGCCTCCCAAAGTGCTGGGATTACAGGCTTGAGCCTCCGCGCCTGGCCTCATAATTCTTTTTTTTTCTTCTTCTTCTTGAGATGGAGTCTCACTCTATTGCCCAGGCTGGAGTGCAGTGGCGCTATCTTGGCTCACTGCAACCTCTGCCTCCCAGGTTCAAGCAATTCTCCTGCCTCAGATTCCCAAGTAACTGGGATTACAGGTGCCCACCGCTACGCATGACTAATTTTTGTATTTTTAGTAGAGACGGGGCTTCACCATGTTGACCAGGTTGGTCTTGAATTCCTGACCACAGGTGACCCACCTAGCCTCGGCCTCCCAAAGTGCTGGGATTACAGGCATGACCCCTTGTGCCCGGCCCTGTAATCTTTCTTTTTGATGTAGGCATTTATTGCTATAAACTTTCCTCTTAGCATGGCTTTTGCTGTATCCCACAGGTTTTGGTATGTTTTGTTTCTATTTTTATTTGTTTTTCAAGGAATTTTAAAATTTCTTTCTTAATTTTTTTCTTGACCCAATGGTCAATTGGGAGTATGTTGTTCAATTTCCATGTATTTACATAGTTTTCAGAGTTTTTCTTTGTATTAATTTCTAGTTTTATTCCACTGTGGTCTGAGATGGTACTTGATATAATTTCAATTTTTAAAAATTTGTTGAGACTTGTTTTGTAGCCTAACATATGGTCTATCCTGAATAATGTTCTATGTGTTAATAGAAATAACGTATATTCTGCAGTTATTGGATAGAATGTTCTGTAAATGTTTCTTGGGTTCATTTGGTCTAAAGTCCAATTTAATGTTTCTTTGTTGATTTTCTGTCTAGATAATCTGTCTAATGTTGCAAGTAGCATGTTGAACATGTGCTTCCTCACTATTACTGTATTGCAATCTAGCTCTCTCTTTAGATCTAGTAATATTTGCTTTATGAATCTGAGTGCTCCAGAGTTGGCCCTACCCAACATACTTTATAGTCACACCTCCCAGAGAGGCAGGTGAAAAGACTCCTCTTCCACTCTTGTCCTCCCGCACCACCTTCCTGACTCCCAGGCCCCATTCATTTGGTGTTCAGAGTTCCGCAGCATGTTCTTTTCCCTTGTCAATTGCATGCTGCCACTCCTCTGCTTAGCATCCTTCCAGGGTTTCCCACAGCATTCAGAATAGTGCCCAAACTTGTAGCCAAGCTTCCAAGACAATGAAGACCTGGTACCTGCAGATTTCTCTAGGCAAATCTCAGAACTGTCTCCCCTTCGCTCATTAATTTCCAGCCCCTCCTCTCTGCACATTCACATGTCATGCTCTTAGTCCAATCTGCCCTATGGCCCATAGCATTCCTTTTACTGGGCTGCACTTCCCTTCTGCTCTTTGCATGTTGTCCAAATCCTCATTTCTCAGACCTCAGCCTTACCTTTTAGAGTCCTTCTCTAACAACAACTACAAAATGCTATTTCTATCCCTTAACCTTATGCTAATATCTCCTTCAGCTATTTTGCCCTTTGAATTTCTTTTCTTGTTTGTTGACTGTCTTCCTCATTGGACTGAAAGCTACTTAAAGGCTGGAGCCATGTTGGTTTTCTTTACTGTTGTGACCTCAGCACCCAGAATGATGCCTGGCAATGGCAGGCATTCAGTAAATATCCATTGAATAGACAAGAGAAAAAGAAAAAGAAAAACAACAGCAGTCCTTTAAGCTATAACCCAGTAGGGAAAATAATAAATAAATAAATAAATAAACCCAGTAACACATTAAATGAATTGTTTCCATGTACTGACTAGTTAGTATATACCACACATATAGTGTACTCAACATTTTATTTTATTGCCCACAATTCTATAAGTAAGAGATTATTCTCCCTGTATATTTTTCTTTCCCTTTCTCCCTCCCTCCCTTTTCTTTCTCTTTTCTTTCTTCCGTTCTTTTCTTTCTTTCTTTTTCTTTCTTCTTTCTTTCTTTCCTTCCTTCCTTCCTTCCTTCCTTCCTTGCTTCCTTCCTTCCTTCCTTCCCTTCCTTCCTTCCTTCCTTCCTTCCTTCCTTCCTTCCTTCCTTCCTTCCTTCCTTCTTTCCTTCTTTTCTTTCTTTCCTTTTCTTTTCTTTCTTAATTTATCCCTCCTTCCTTTCCTTCCTTCCTTCCTTCCTTCCTTCCTTCCTTCCTTCCTTCCTTCCTTCCTTCCTTCTTTCCTTCCTTCCTTCCTTCCTTCTTTTTTCTTTCTTTCTGCTTTCCTCTCTCTCTCTCTCTCTCTCTTTTCTTTTCACAAGATTTCACTCTGTCACCCAGGCTGGAGTGCAGTGACACAATCATGATCATGGCTCACTGTAGCCATGACTTCCCAAGTTCAAGCAATCCCCTGAGCCCCTGACCTCAGCCTCCAGAGTAGCTAGGACTATAGGCATACACAACCATGCCCAGCTTAAAAAAAAAACATAAAACAAAAACAGTTTCCCAAAGTGCTAGGATTACAAGCATGAGCCACAATGTCTGGCCAATATTTTTAAAACCAACTAAGATAAGAAAACATGGTACTTGACTGGGTGCAGTGGCTCACACCTGTAATCCCAGCACTTTGGGAGGCCGAGGTGGGTGGATCACAAGGTCAGGAGATCGAGACCATGGTGAAACCCTGTCTCTACTAAAAATACAAAAAATTAGCTGGGCGTGGTGGTAGGTGCCTGTAGTCCCAGCTACTCAGGAGGCTGAGGCAGGAGAATGGCGTGAACCCGGGAGGTGGAGATCGCGCCACTGCACTCCAGCCTAGGGGACAAAGCCAGACTCCATCTCAAAAAAAAAAAAAAAAAGAAAAAGAAAAAGAAAAAGAAAACATGGTACTTATACACAATGAAGTACTATTCAGCCATAAAAAAGAATGAGATTCTGTCCTTTGCAACATGGATGGAACTGGTGATCATTATGTTAAGTGAAATACACCAGGCACAGAAGGAAAAACATCACATTTTCTCACTTATTTGTGGGTTCTAAAAATAAAAACATTGAACTCATGGAGATAGAAAATAGAAGGATGGTTACCAGAGGCTGGGAAAGATAGTAGGGGAGTGGAGGGCAAGTAGGAATGATTGATGGGTACAAAAGTACATAGTTAGAAGAATGAATAAGAGCTACTATTTGCTAGCACAGCAGAGGGACTATAGTCAATGATAATTTAATTGTACTTTTATAATAACTGAAAGAGTATCATTAGATTGTTTGAAACACAAAGGATAAATGATTGAGGGGATAGATACACAATTTTCCATGCTGATTATTACATATTACATGCCTGTATCCAAATATCTCAGGTACCCCATAAATATATATACCTACTATGTACCCACAAAAACTTAAACAACTAAGAAACCAGAAGCTCAGACAAAAAAAAAAGTACCTTGGCCAAAGTCATAACTGGTAAGTGGTAGAACCAGGTATTGGTTGTTGAAGGCTTTGAATTCCATACTGAGAATGAAGACTTAATTTAATTGACATCTAGGAGGCACTGAGGATGTTTTGAGCAAAGTAAAATAATTCTTAAAATATTTTATTAGTAGGCGTATTCATGCCCTGAATTACAATAGCCAATTGGTAGTTTCACCTCGGAAACCTAAATGGAGCTGATATTCAATTTCTCTGCCAGGCTTTGCCCAAGGACTCAATTTCTGATTCTACTCCCCAATTAAAGAGAATTGGGTTAACTTTTTGAATGTAAAATTCTCCTCTGACACACAAATACTCACAAGGACAATTAAAATGATAAAATGTCAGGTTAAATGGGAAAGAAAGTCAAACATAATTTCTTCTGAGTGTTTATAATTATTTTGTGGCATAAAATTGTGTTCTGTGCAAAAATTCAGAAACTTTAATTTTCAAGAGAGAAAAATAGCATCATCACTATACTGTCTTCCAAAATGTGTTTTTAACATAACACATTATAATTTATGCCACGTTTTTAATATGAAATAATTTTAATGTGTCTGGTCTGGTTCAGTCATGTTAAACAACAAAAAAGACTGCAAAATGTATTTCCCCATGTGGCTAGATACATTCTAAGGTTGTGAAGAAACACATTACGTATATATGTTTTTCTGTATTCTCAATTATAGATAGAAATCCAGGCACAAAAAGGTGTATCTTTGGGCAACACAGTAATTTGTGAAAAGGCTACACAGTTAAACAAGCATTTTGCCAATATTTGAAAAACTAATGAGGGAGCGTGAAAGCACAGAGAAATTAAATTTTAAGCTGTAAGGACTGACTTGAGAATATTAAAGAGAGGTATAATTCAGATACACATAATTCACATATAAGTCACACACATAGTTGTGTGACTCTTTTTCCTTAAAGATCCATTTTGATTATTTTCTTATGTCATTAAATATTATTCATGCTGTACAATAAATGTATAATATTTCAACATGGGGCTATGCCATTATTGCTTTAACAAAGCTTTCTTTTATATAGCAAAACTTCTTTTCAACTTTTATTTTTTGCTTTTTCAGTTTCAATAACGTAAAAAATTCCACTGGGATGAAAAAAATATTTTTATTAATCAGCTTTATTTAGCTATAACTTGCTTATGATGTAATACAAACACTCTTTTTAGGTTATATTTCAAGGAGTTTGAAATATATATACCCATGCAACCATGATTATAGTTAGAACTCAGAGTATTCCAATCAGACAAGTGTCCGTTAGTGTCCCCCACTTCCCTGGCCTAGGGAACCATTGATCTGTCACTAAATAACCTACGCCTATTCTAGAATTTCCTGTCAGTGAAATCACACACTGCATATGCTTTTGGGTTTGGCTTTTCTCATTCAGCATAACGACTTTGCTATCCGTCCGTGTTGTTAGTTGTGACAAGTTCATTGTTGCTGAGTGGCAGATTCACAATTTGTTTATTCTTTCTCCGTTTGGAATATTTGTGTTGCTTTAGGTTTGGGCTGTTTTGAATAAAGCCGCTATGAACATTCACTTACAGGTTTTCATCTGAGACTTTCATTTCTCCAGGGCAATTACCTAGGAGTAGGATTTCCTAGTGATATGGTAAGTGGATGCTTGATATCATCAGAAACTACCACACTGTTTTTCCAAACTGGTAACCCACTGAACATGCCTATCAACAGTGTATGAGAGTTCCACTTGCTTCGAATCCTTGACAATACTTGGTATGCCCAATCTTTGTGTTTTTGTTGTTGTTGTTGTTGTTGTTGGGGGTGGTGGTGGTGTTTTTTAAGACAGGGTCTCGCTCTGTTGCCCAGGTTGGAGTGCAGTGGCATGATCTCACTGCAACCTCCACCTCCCAGGTTCAAGCAATCCTCCTGCCTCAGCCTCCTGAGTAGCTGGGATTACAGGCAGCTGCCACCACACCTGGCTAATTTTTGCATTTTTAGTAGAGGAGGGGTTTCACCATGTTGGCCAAGCTGGTCTCAAACTCCTGACCTGAGATGATCCACCCATCTCGGTCTCCCAAAGTGCTGGGATTACAGGCATGAGCCACCACACCCAGCCTGGTATGGCCAATATTTTTAATATTAGCCATATTAATTGGTTCACAGTGGCATCTCACTGTGGTTTTAATTTGCATTTCCCAAATGGCAGCTGATGCAGACCTTCTCAGATGCTTTCTTGCCATTTCCACGTCTTTGGGGGAAGTGTCTCCTCCAATCTTTTGCCTATTTTTTAAATGGGTTGTTTGTCTTCTTGAGTTTTGGGACTTCTTTATATATTCTGGATATACATACTTTTGTTAGATGTATGCAATGCAAATATTTTTTTCCCATTTTGTGACTTGTCCTTTTGTCTTGTGCTTTTTGTGTTCTACCGAAGCAATTGTCTTACCACCAGAATTTCAATAAACTTTGCTAATTTACCAAGTGAAAATGAATAATATATATAGCGAGTATTAAAATATATCCAGCCTCTATTACTTTCTGGAGCTGCTATGAGAATTGAATGAGATCCATGTAAAGCAGTTAGTCTGGTTACTAGGGCATATGAACTATTCAACACGTATTAACTTTTAATATGTTTATCAGTAAGTTGTATTTTCTCTTTTGTAAATTACTTTCTCTCCCCAACTTTATTAAGGTATAATTCACAAATAAAAAATGGAATATATTTACAGCGTACAGCATGACATTTTAACATAGGTGTGCAGTAGTCCCTTCTTATCCATAGTTTTGCTTTCCATGATTTCAGTTATCTGTGGTCAACTGGGTCAAAAAATATTATGTAGAAAATTCCAGAAATAATTCATAACTTTTAAATTGCATTGTTCTGATTAGTGTGAAGAATCTCAAGTTGTCCTGACCCATACTGTCTGGGACATGAATCATTTTCTTGTCAAGTGTCTCCACACTGTATACCTAGGTCAGAACACCCATTAGTCAACTGCATCATCTGCTCCTGACATACAGCCTTGGCATCCTTCATGGCTTGAAGGATCACCTGAAGCAGGTGACTCTCCTGGCATATTGTCAGAGGTCTGTAGTAGCCTAACACTACATCCCGGGCCTATGCCATTCACCTCACTTCATCTCATCATGTAGGCATTTTATCGTCTTACATCATCACAAGAGAGGTAAGTACAGTACAATAAAATATTTTGAGACAGACCAGTTTCATATCACTTTAATTACAGTATTTTGCGATTTAAAAAATTGTTCCAGATGGTGCATACCTATAGTCCTAGCTACTTGGGAGGCTGATGTGGGAGAATCACTTAAGCCAAGGGGTTCAAGGTTACAGTGATCACACCACTGTACTTCAGCCTGGTGCCACACAGCAAGACCCTGTCTCAAAAACAAACCAAAAAAAATTGTTCTTTGGGAAGACTGCTGTACACTGTGAAATGATTAAATCAAGCTAATTCATATGTTAATGCCCTCACATACTTATCATTTTTTTGTGCTGAGAACATGTAAGATCTATTCTCTTAGCAATTTTCAAGTATACAATCCATTATTATCAACTATAGCCACCACACACTGTATAACAGATCTCCGGAACCTATTCAAGCTGTCTAACTGAAATTTTGTATCCTTTGATCAACATTTCCCCAGTCCCCTTTCCCTCACTCTTCTCACTTGCAACTTCCATTCTAATCTCTGCTTCTGTGGATTCAATGCTTATATATATAAGCGACATAATGCAGTAGTTGTCTTTCTGTGGCTGACTCATTTCATTTAGCATAACGTCCTCTAGGTTCATCTATGTTGTTGCATGACAGGACTTTCTTCTTTTTAAAGGCTGAATAGTTTTCCATCGTATGCATATATATCACATTTTCTTTCTTCATTCGTCCCTCAGTGCACACTTGGGTTTAATCTATATCTTGGCTATTATGAATAAAACGGCACTGAGCATTGGTGTGCAGATATCTCTTTGACATACTGATTTTATTTTCTTTGGATATATACTCAATAGTGAAATTGTTGGATCATATAGTAGTTTTATTTTTAACTTTTCAAGGAATTTCCATATTGTTTTCCATAATGGCTGTACTGGTTTACAGTCACACTAATGGTGTGCAAGGATTCCGTTTTCTCCATGTCTTTGCCAACACTTGTTAGCTTTTGTCTTTTTTATAATATCTATTCTAATAGGTATGAGGTAATATCTTTCTGTGCCCTTACCAGATGTATCGTTTGCAAATATTTTCTCTCATTCTATAGGTTGTCTCTTCATTCTGTTGTTTCTTTTGCTGTGCAAGAGCTTTTTAGTTTGATGTAATCTCATTTGCCTGTTATTGCTTTTGTTGTCTGTGCTTTATGGAACATCCAAAAAATCATTAACCGGACCAATGTCAAGAAGCTTTTTCCCTATGTTTTCTTCTTGTAGTTTTACAGTTTCAGATCTTATGTTTAAATCTTTAATATGTTTTGCCTTGATTTTTGCACATGGATTAAGAGTGTAGTTTTATTCTTCTGCATGTGGCTATCCAGTTTTCCCAGCAACATTTATTGAAGAGACTGTTCTTTCCTGATTGTGTGTTCTTGGCACCCTTATTGGAGATCAATTACCCTAAATGTATAGAGATTTATTTGTGAGCTCTCAGTTCTGTTCCACTGGTCTATATATGTGTTTTTATGCTAACACCATGCTGTTTTGATTACTAGAGTTTTGTAGTATATTTTGAAATACGGTAGTGTGATACTTCCAACTTTGTTCTTTTTTTGCTCAAGATTGCTTTGTCTATTCAGGTCTTTTGTGATTCCATATGCATGTTATTATTGTTTTTCCTATTACCATAAAAAATGCCATTGGAATTTTGGTAGGGATTGCATTGAATCTGTAGATTGATTTGGGTAGTATGGGCAATACTACTCCCCAAATTAACATTAACATTTAACAATTTAATTCTTCCAACTCATGAACACAGGATATGTTTCCATTTATTTATGTCTTTTTCAATTTCTTTTTTGTAAATATCTTTACACAGAATATTTTAAGAACTTTATAATCAGAAAACAAACCTTTATTTTCCCATTTTTATTGCCTAATTGTTGCCCCACTAATTGCTTTTTTTTTTTTTTTTTTTTTTTTTTTTCCCCCACTCCTGTCACCTAGACTGAAGTGCAATGACACAATCTTGGCTGACTGCAACCTCTGCCTCTGGGGCTCAAGTAATTGCTTTTTATCTTTTCATTTTTTCATTATATTTTCTCTATGATTCCAGCCTCCACCCTAAAACTGGTTTTCATGTTTAAAAGTCCTGCCTCCTCCAGAATCTTGTCTAAATATAAGCATTTAATATACTATAAAACAGACACTACAGAATGATGAGGAAATGAAATCAATAAATTATTTTGGGACCACTTATTAACTATTTTAAAATCCAGAATGTCATTTCACATCCTAATTCCAAACAAATTTTAGGTGAATTGAAAATCCAAATCTAACAGTGAGGAAAAATAAAATAAACAGGAGCATGGTGTCCCTTATTTGCCACATTCTGTTGGTTAAAAGCAAGTCATGGGTCCCACCCACGCTCAAGGGGAAGGGTTTGTAAAAGGATGTGACTCACGAGAGTCACCTTAGTGTACGTCCAGCAGGTTGATTGATGCCTGCAACAACACAGATGACCCTCAAAATCATTATACTGCAGGAAAAAAAATAAAATAAAATAAAAGAGAGCACTTACTTTTATTCAATTTACATATACACACAACTGTAAATAGTTTGTCTCTAAGAAACTCACTTTAAATATTGAAAAAAAAAGATGGACCAAAACTAAAAAGATGGAAAAAAACAAATACTATAAAAAGGCAAAACAAAAGAAATCAATAATTTATTAGTATTGAATAAGTGGACTTCAGAATAAGAAATATTATCAGGAATAAGTGGGGGTATTTTATAATGTTAAATCTTTGAGTTGCTAATAAATGAGTTTCAAGCACACGAAGCAAAAAAAAAAAAAAAAAAAGTATGGACTGAAAAGTAAAATAGAAAAGTCCACAATTAGAGTTGGAGATTTTAAACATTCTCTTACAGTATTCAATAAAATAAGCAGACAAAAATCAAAAGGATACAGAAGATTTGAACAACACTATCACCAACGTGATGTAATAAATTGATAGAACATTTTGTCCAATAATAGCAGAATGCACAATCTTTTCAAGTACATATGAAACATTCGCCAAAATAGAATATATTCTGGGCCATAAACCAGTTTTAATAATTTAAGATATTTTAAATAATAAAAAGTATGCTTTATGATGGCAATAGAATTAAAGTTAACAAAAAGGCATATAGAGAATTCCCAAATATTTGTAATTGAACAAGTCTGCATAGCCCATGAGTTGAATAACAAAGTCAAAGAGAAATTAGAAAATACTTTTAATTGAATGAAAAGGAAAAGACAACATATCAAAAGTTGTCAGATGCCATCAAGTCAGTGAGGGGAGAAACATTTATAAATTTAAACACTAATATTAGGAAAGAAGAAGGGATTCACAAAGAATCTAAATTTCTACCTTAAGAAACTAAGAAAGGAAGAACAAATTAACCTAAAGTAACCACAAGAAAAGATACA
Organism: Chlorocebus sabaeus; assembly: GCF_047675955.1. Lineage (NCBI taxonomy): Eukaryota > Metazoa > Chordata > Mammalia > Primates > Cercopithecidae > Chlorocebus > Chlorocebus sabaeus. The sequence continues at coordinate 9,105,210 of NC_132927.1, forward strand.
ATAGAAAATAATACTCAATATAATAGAAAACAAAATAATAAAAATATTAATTGAACCATAAGTTGGTCCTTTGGAAAAAAATTAAAGTGATAAACTGCTAGTAAAAATATCAAGAAAAAGCAAACATAAATTACCCACAAAAAGAATGAAAATGGAAATACCAGCTGGGCATAGTGGCTCAGGCTTGTAATCCCAGCACTTCAGGAGGCTCATGTAGGTGGAATGCTTGAGTCTGAGTTTGAGACCAGCCTGGACAACATAGCAAGACCCCATCTCTACAAGAAAACACAAAAAATAGCTGGGCCCACCTGTAGTCCCAGCTACTGAGGAGGCTGAGGTTGGAGGATCACCTCAGCCTGGGAGGTAGAGGCTACAGTGAGCTGTGATCATGCTACTGCACTCCAGCCTAGGTGACAGAGTGTGACCTTCTGAGGAAGAAAGAAAGAAGAAGGAAAGAAGAAAGAAAGAAAGAAAGAAAGAAAGAAAGAAAGAAAGAAAGAAAGAAAGAAAGAAAGAAAGAAAAGAAAAGAAAAAATATCACTACGCATACTACTTTAAAATGTAATAAAGGAATAGTATAAATAGCTTTATGCCAATAAAGCTTAGATGAAAACATAGATGATATAGATAAATTTCTTGAAAGACACAAATGGTCACAACTCACTGAAGAAGAAATAGATAATCCATATATAAGAAAGAAATAATACCAATATACACCTATTCTTTCAGAAGATGTAAGAGTAAGAAAACTTTCCCACACATCTTATGAGGGTAACTTCATATCAAAGCCACACAAAGATATTATAATAAAGTTCTTGGGCAATATCCCTCATGAATATAAACAAAAAAATTCTTACCAAAATTGTAGCAGTCAAATTTAGCAATATACACAAAGGATAATATAAAATGACTAAGTGAAGCATCTCAGGAATTCAAGGTTAGTTTAATATTTGAAAATAAATTAAGATGATTCAACAAATTAATAGAATAAAGCAGAAAAATTGTATGACCATTCTAATAGACACAGAAAAAGCATCTGACAACATTCAACTTCCATTCATGTTAAAAACTCTCGGCAAGCTATGAATAGAAGGGAACTTCCTTAATCTGGCAAAGGGGATCTATAAAGTCCTACAATTCTTGTCACTTCTTTTCACTATTGTACTGGAGGTCTTGGTCAATGCAATAAGGTGAGAAATAAAATGGCATACGGATTAGAAAAGAAAAATAAAACTGTCAACGAATCTGCAAAAAAGCTACTTGAACAAATTTAGCAAGGCTGTAGGATAAATATATAAAAATCAATTGCATTCCTACATACTAGCAACAAATGATTAGAAATTAAAACTGAAAAATACCACTTACAATAGCATCATAAAATAAAATATTTAGGTATAAATTTGACAAATGTGAGTACAAGAATTATACATTTAAAACATTAAAAAATTGCTGAATTTTTAAAACAACCTAAGTAAACGGAGATATTTACTATGTTAATGGATCAGAAGATTCAACATTGGCAAGGCATTCGTTCCCCACAACAATAAAACATAATTTTAATAAAAACACCATGGAATTTTGTTTCAGAAATTGGCAAGCTGATTCTACATAGATGTGATAAAAACCTAGAATGAGTAAAACAATATTGATAAAGAACAAAGTTGAATTTTTACTGACTTCAAGACTTATTATTAAGCTACAGTAATCAAGATAGTGTCACACTGTTGTAAAGATAGAAAAATAGATCGGTGGAACAGAGTTCCATAGACTCACCTTGCACATTTTAACATCACTGCAAATTTCCTTCCTGGTATTTTCCTTTACAGAACAATTATTTTATTTCAAGTCTGTCTGTCTCACTGTGCTATAAAAGCTGTAACCAGGGTCTATCTTGCACACTGGTCTGTTCCTAGCCTCTAGCATGATGACTGTCATGTAGTTGGTGCTTACTGTATATGGTTCAACGTAATATAAAGATTGTGAATCTACAACCATAACTTTACTATATAAGGCATGTCACATATCTTCATTTTCTTCAAATCAAGTTAAACTGAACCTTAAATCCACACCCTCAATATCTCACTATCACTGTATTTCTCACATGGATAGTGAGAAATACAATATTAATAATCAACATTGGTTGTTCATGGCAGGTGAGGGGGTGGATTCTGGGAAGGTATCCTTACCAACTCTTAACCATCCATTAAATTCTTCAGCTGTGGGACCCCCCAAACACCATTGTAACACCGTTGTACTCTCCCATGAGGTCTTCCACCTGCTCTGACCCCAGCTGACCTTAATCTTTGCAGGCACTGCCATCTCCTTTCCACTCTAGGATAAAATAATTCAATAAAATAATTTATTTTTAAAAAAACATAAGGAACAGTTTTTTGTTTGTTTTCTTGAGAAAGGGGAGACAGGGTCCTGCTCTGTCACCCAGGCTGGAGTGCAGTGGCATGATCATGGCTCACTGCAGCCTTGAGCCCCTGCTTTGGGAGGCCGAGACGGGCGGATCACGAGGTCAGGAGATCGAGACCATCCTGGCTAACACGGTGAAACCCCGTCTCTACTAAAAATACAAAAAACTAGCCGGGCGAGGTGGCGGGCGCCTGTAGTCCCAGCTACTCCGGAGGCTGAGGCAGGAGAATGGCATAAACCCGGGAGGCGGAGCTTGCAGTGAGCTGAGATCCGGCCACTGCAGTCCAGCCCGGGCTACAGAGCAAGACTCCGTCTCAAAAAAAAAAAAAAAAAAAAAAAAAAAAAAAAAGAAATCCTTCCACCTCAACCTCCCAAGTAGCTGGGACCACAGGTGCCCGCCACTACAACCAGTTCACTATTTTGTTTTTTGTTTTTTTTTTTGTTTTGTTGTTTTTTTTGGTAGAAAAAAGGTCTTAATATGTTGCCCAGGCTGGTCTTGAACTCCTGGGCTCAAGAGATTCTCCTGCCTCGGCCTCCCAAAGTGTTGGGATTACAGGCATGAGCCACTGAGCCTGGCCAGAAGAGCATTTACTTCAAGCAGCTTTGACATAAGAGGTTACCTGCTAGTAGAGGTTAGAGATTTAAAAATACAAGAGGGAAAGGCCAGGCGCAGTGGCTCATGCCTGTAATCCCAGCACTTTGGGAGGCTGAGGTGGGAGGACTACCTGAGGCTAGGAGTTCTACTAAAAATACAAAAAAAAAAAAAATTAGCTGGGCGTGGTGGCGGGCGCCTATAATCCCAGCTACTCAAGAGGCTGAGGCAGGAGAATTCACCTGAACCCAGGAGGTGGAGGTTACAGTGAATCAAGATCTCACCATTGCGCTCCCGCCTGGGCAGCAAGAGTGAAACTCCATCTCAAAAGAAAAAAAATACAGGAGGAAAAAACACAAAATCATATCTCAATAAACTGTTCTTCCACAGAGAAAAAAATGACCACATGAATGAATGAGTGTATCCAGGTCACTAAAACTAGTGATTTTCTCATTATTATAGCCATTTGCTATCTCAGCCACCATCATAATTGCATATTCATTTTTTACATGCTCTTTCAAAGGCTTCTCCTTGCTCTTAGCATGAAGATCAAAAACTTTGACGAGGCACTCAAGATTTTACATGGTCTAACCCCAAGCTTTTTCTTTGTCACACTCCCTCTAACTCTAAGGCAGCAGTTCTGAATTTTGGCTATGCATTGGATTCAGCTGGGAACTTTTAAAACAATACCAGAGTCCTGCCTCATCCCCTAATGATTGTTATCTAAATCTCAGGGGATGGGGCCCAGGTGTCTGCATTTTTTTTTAAAGCTCCTAAGTGCAGCCAGGGTTGGGAATTATTGCTTCAAAGTCTCTAGCTACACCGGTCGTGTTTCTACTTACTTCAAAGTAGAATGATTCTTCCCAAATTTTGAAACTAGGTCAGCCAACTGCATTCTCTTCCAGCCTTTTCCATCATTAATGACTGATCAGTAATCTTCATACCTCAACTCAACTCTCCTTCTCACGGAAGTCTTCCCGTAACCACCAAACCAGGTCAGATCCCCTGTTCTTTGCTCTCATCACACCTAACGCCTTTTCCTCAGAGCATGTACCATGGTGTGTAATTATCTTCTATGATTTTTTATTAACATCTCTCTCCCATATTAGATCGTCAACCCCACGAAGGCAGTGGGTATTGGGGCATTTGTTCATAATTATATCCAGAGCTTAGGGCATAATAGAACAACAAAAGTTTGCACAGTGAACACAAATGAAAAAAATCAAGGTGTGAATATAAATTCATACATTCAGAGGAATGTATGAGCATACTGGGAGTATGTGATCAAGTATGTAATACATAATAAAGATGAGAAACTATACTCTTTTTTTGGATAAGTTTGAAAGACCTTGAAAATACTTTCACAGATGGTAAATTGACAAGCCTAGTTGTCAAATATTTTCTGCTTCTAACATCTATACCCGACAACTTTAGTAAATAATTTCAGAATTTATGAGAAATATTTAATATTTTAATTATTTTGGTTTAATTTTCCAACTTGAATGAAGAAAACTTAGTCTTGTGAAAAGAGAGAAAGAAAACCTTGGCATGCGACTTAATGAAGAAACAAATAACTTTCAAAGCCTTACAAACTACAGTATTTGTACCTAGGTGCAAAAGTCATCTCCACAAGCACCAAAAACACGTCAAAATGAAATTAGAGTTTCCTCTTCAGGAATTTCTTAGGGAATAGAAACAGAAATTCTGGCATGTATAACATGGCGTTTTGATCATTTATTTACTGGAAAAAAAATATCAGTTCGGATGTACTATGGGTTTTCAGTGAGGTCTGACTTAATTTGAAGTATTTATTTTAGAATTTAATAGACTTGTCAAAAAATCCTTTATTAAGAAATATAGAATTTTCCTTCAATATGTTTTCTTCTTTCTTTAAGATGTGTTGGTATTAAACAACTATAGTTTATAATTCAAACTCTAAGTATGAAAAATATTTAGCACTATTTCTCAACAACCTGCAGTTTAAGAAACTGTCCAGATGATAAAATTATGATTTAGAGATTGAGTCATTATTTAGTTCTTAGGCTGATTTTTCAATAATTAATCATTTAATTGCCTTCATATGTGACTTTCCTATTTGCAATACCTGTGGTAGTTATAGCAGAATATGTAAGATACCATTTGGTTTCTTTTAAAGATCATGGCTGGGTGTCTCTGCTCTGTTCTTTGCAGGGACTAGTATATACGTATTTCACCATAGCACATTCAAGGCTAAGCGATATTTATGAAATCCTTAAACAGCTGTTTCTAATGTTCTGCCCTGTGCATTGTGTTGATTAGTGGCACGTGGCATGGCGATCACACAAGGTTCAGAAGAGAGGCCTTCAGAGGCCCTCACCAAGTTCCCCAACACTCGCCTCCATCACAGATGCTCACCGACAACGTTTCTTCAGCTGTTCTAATAGCTTCTTTCCCCCTCAGTTGACCATTGAAATGGCTGATCTGTTTGCATTGATAGGGGTCAGTTAAAGCAACTATGAGACAAACATTATCGACTAGCCATTGTGTGTCCGATACTGCATGGAGCCCTGGCAAAGCAAAGGTAATGCATTTAATATTTTCAGCAATGAAAAATAATTATTTGATCACTTAATCGTTGGGGTTTTTGTGTCAAGGAGTTCATCTTTATCCACATGGCACCTTTGTAATAGAAGAAAGATAACATTTGTTGGCCATTTATTAAGTGCCAGGTTTTTTTTCCTTAACAAATCCAATTCTATGCCTCAAAGCACCACTCTGGGATGAGAATTTTTTTAGCTTCATTTTGCAGATGGGAAAACTGGGGCTCTGAATGGTTAAGTCACTTGCCTGTGAGTGAGTGGCAGAACTTCGCCAAGCTACCTAGGAAAAAGTCCCTGGATACTAAGAACTCAGAAAGAATGGCAGAAAATGAGTCCACATATCCCTTGCTGAAGAACTGTCCCCTTAGAGGGTCGAAGCAAAATGTCACAAATATTAGAGGAAGCAAATTTTGTGACATCAGAGCATATGGAGAAATAGATGCTTGTGCAAATAGGAGAGGGGTAAAAAAGTCCTTTATTAAAAAACCTTGAAAATGCAATCACCCTTTCCAAGTGCCAGGCATTAGTAATTTGCTCACCACCCTTCCCTGCAAGCCTGTGCGTTTTAACACAACCAGTTCTTTTGTATTACAGGCATGACACCCATTTTTCTGCTACTCGGACAGAGTCACTTAACAATGATATGATGCAAATATTTGTCCCCAGGTGCTAGGCACACTGTATTTCAATCTGAGATCTGTGAGGAGCAGCTTATGAGCCACTTCTAATGGCACTGAGCATCTTCCTCCAATCTACATTCACATCAGTTCCATTTTCAAATGAGTCAAATGGGAAGCTGAAGTTAGCCAGTCAGAGCTTACACCTCTGATTTATGGTCAGAAGTATCTTAATAGGATCATTCATTTTCCTTTGCTCGTTCAGAACATCTGATGTTACAAGTTTCTAGAAATGTTCGTGTATCCTCTAGTTCTGCAAAAATATAATCTTTATCTCCAAAAGTGACCTTCAAATGAGCAGGAAATGAAAGCCGGCTGCTCTTTCTCAGTCACCTTGCCTTGCTTTATTGATGTGTCATAATGGAAATCTTGAGAGCCAGGAATCTCAGAATTATTATGATATTTTAATCTTTTTAGGTTAAGTGTAAATGTGAAGGTATGGGGCAAAAAGCATTAGTTTAGGCTTGGCTTTATGAAGTATTTCTTTCTTGCCCTTTTTCTCCTTGTTCAGTTGTTTTAGAGAGTATGTCTCGCACGCAAATCCTCAGTTTCTGGGCTTTCATGAACTTGGTCTTCATTTCTTATACCTTCCTCAGTGGCTCGATTTATGAAACTGGTTGGAACAACTGTAAGCACCCCCTTGCCTCTTACCCTTCATTCCCCCTCTCCTTTCCTCACCTCAGCACCTCAGCACTAGATCCTTTGTTTCTACTACATATTTAAAAAATATTGGCAAACAAACAAATCTAACTGCACTCCGGTTATTTGTCTCCATTCTCACAGGAAATTTGTGTATTTAAACACCTGCTTTGTTCAGTGTGAGACTGCACATGTCAGGATACAGAGGGCTCCAGGCCCCAAATACTCCAGCTTTCTAAGTAGCTTAGAGTTGATCATGATCTTGCACAAAAGCTATGGTCTTGCTGTTATTCTACCTCTTGATCATGAGCTTCCAATCCCAAACCATCAGAGTGTATCTTTTTATAACATGCATCTCTAGAATTGGTACTCTAAAATGTTCTTTGGTTGAGATGAAAACTTAGTAATGGTTCTGACTTGCTTTACCTAGGGTAATGATTTATCCTCCCAAGGCAGAAATAATTGCTAACTGCTCGAATCTAAATGAATCTCAAAGGCAATAAAAATTAGGACAAATTAGTGAATTTATAGAGATGTCCTAGTAAATAAAAAAATAATCTTTCTCACATCATGATTTCTTAGCCATAAGATCACCCCAAAATAATTAGTTTTAACTGTGCACTGAACTTTATCTGAGCCAACCAGATTTTTTTTTTTTTTTGGTCTCCAATTACCTAATATGTTCTTTAGGAAAAAAAAAACTGTCTTGACTTTATTTTTAATTGCTAAATAAATAAATTCTCACTGTAAAAAATCAATAAAGTAATGTACAAAATAAAAAGTAAAGACTGCTTACCAATCTCATACTCCATAGATAACCGCTTAAAAATTTAATTTCTATCTTTCCAGGTCCTATATAGAAAAGTAGATGTATAGGTATAATATTCAGGTACATTTAATAAATATATAATGAAAGTATATGTCTATCCTAATATTTGTACTATTTTATTGACTTTATAGTTTGCATCCTTTTTCTGAAGGCTGTATTCTGTGGCAATAACACCAGAAGGACTACCCTGGAAGTATGGGGGCTGACATCTTAGCTGTCCAACTGGCCCATACTGAATGGATTGAGCATCCGACATGTTACATTTGAAGGCCTCAAGGATATATTTTATGATCAGATTTAACAGACCACATACTCTTTCCTTTAGGGAGGTCATAAAATTCCCAGATTGTGGGAGCAGATCTTGTGCTTAATTTTCAGTTCTCTGTCTTAAGCTTGAATTCTTTTTTACTGTGCTAAGATCTGTCAATGGAACTTTGGTTAAGTTCCCTCCTGTGGCCAAAGACTTCTTTCCTATATATTTGTTTTTATAATAATGTGATTGTGTTTAAGAAGATGGACTTCCCACCTAAAATAATACAATAAGGGTCATTTTTTTGTTGCTGAAAATATCTATCTGAGTTAATGAGATAGTTAATATAAACTGATGGAGCCAAAATATTTGTGATATTCAATAATAATCATAAACCCAATGGGAAGTTTCCTTGGGGTAGAAAAGTACCTCTTATAATAGATAAAAACTGCAAAGAGGAGAAGAGCTTGGTTCAGTCTCCTTTTTATTGACGAAAAAGGGACGGAGATGGCATCCTTGTATGTTAATTTGGCATAAAAGTCAAGTCCAGGTAGTGAAGGCAAATCCTAGGTCTTCTGTTTCAAAAACATTTTACAAACTGAAAGACAAGTCAGCATGAAAGATTGTTTGGGGTTTTGTTTTCTACTGGTTGCCACTTTTGGTTAGGTGTTCTGTTCCACAAAGTAGGATTTCAAAATCTCTGTTCCTCTGGGCGTACAATTGCCCTAGTCCAGCTACTTTTGGTCAGCTCCTTTCTGTGGTTAGAAACTTTCAGTTCAAAGCAGTCACACCACAGCTTTTTTTTACTGTCCTCTTTTTCCATTTTATTCCTACCGACTATAATCTTAAGGCATTAGACTCCGTTGCTTGCCTTCCCATTGTTAATGTCCACTAGAATCGGTCGAGTTTCTCACTTTCCCATAAATAGGGAGATAACAGGAATCTGGTTTAGTTTCGCTTTCTCTTTTCTCCTCTCTTCAAAATCAGAGTCAATAGTCAGCAGTTTGCACTAACATAAATCTTGTTATTGTTTATACCAACTCACCCTTTCTAATGCTATTAGAACCACGGTGGACATAGACCCCAGAGATTTGCTCATCTTAAAGCTCTAAAACTGCACCACTTTTATGACAACAGTAAAACCTTGAGCTGTCACTTTACCCCTATGACTGTTATTCACCGTGATTACTGGCATTTCTTTCTTGCTCATTCCCTCCTGGTCCCATCCCCCATTTGATTGTCTGAAAAAAAATGTTTGGAACAAATAAGGTAACAGAGGAATGATGAGTAATTCTTAGTCGAGCTATGTAAAACTCCAGGCCTTGCTGTATGGAATCTCTATTCTGTTTGTGATATATCCATGTACACTTCCCCCTTCCCGAAAACTCATCCCATTATTCTGGTGGGTTTTCATGTGGCTCTGGAAGTGAGAGGGATAAAGAAAAACATGGCCGCCTTCTCCCTAATGAGGAACTGGCTGTGTCTGGCTGGGAGACTGCACAAACTGCATGACAATTTGACCTCACAGACCTAGGTTCAAGGCTGACCGCCACTGCCGCCAGACTATAAGGTTCAGTCAAGATAGTAGCTTCTCTGTCCTTCAGTTCCTCACTGAAAAAAAATCAGGTCTACCTCACAGAGCTCCGCTGAGGAGCAAACGAAATAATGTATATAGAAGTACATCATAGACTTGTGAGAATGAGTAAATTTCCAAAATTAATAAGCTTATTGATTAAAAGAAAGGAGGGATATTCAAAAGACTAGAACTAACCTGCTCAGGCATTTAAAAGTTACAGTCAAATGGTCCTGTGGTCTTTGAATTTAAAGACTGACATTTTAGAGCATACCACTAAAAAATCGGCACTACTTATTATTTATTTTTAATTTTCAGTTTCCACTGTGTCGTAGAGTATGAAGGTGGTGTTATCCTCATTTTAGAAATGAGAAAAATGGTATAAAAATATGGAATTTGCCTCGGGACCTATATCAAAAGCTTTCTGATTTTGACAGCCAAGATATTTGTCGCACAGCCTCCGGAGGAAGGGGAGGATTTATGTGAGAAGTCCATCCTGAGAAAGGTTACATTTTCTCTAATGTATGTTCATTTTGCATTAACACTTTGCTCTATCCTGGAAGTGTATTAGTGGTGTCTTAAATTTTGTTCTGTTGTTTCTCTATTAAAATAAATCTGTTTTTAAAATGTTCAATGTAAAAATACATTGAGAAGCAGCATTTATAAATAGAGAAAATAGAGCAGAGAAAGTTCCTAAGTGCCAAAGTCAGCCACACATCTTCAGATTGAAGCTCCCTCTCCCATTTCCTTTTTCTTCTCTACAAGTACAAAATGTGCAAAACATGAAGTTTAAAAATGATGTTTATTTGAACACTGGGATGGTGACAGTAGTGTTAGAACTGATTCTTTCCATTGAGTCATAGAAGAACTCAGTTAAAATCTACTCTCCTGCCTACCCAAAAGGATTTTTTTAAATGTTCACATTTAAAATTTCACTTGGAACAATGCTTTGGCTCATTTTTTTAAACAAGTAAGTCTATATATAAACAAAATAACAATCTGCAGGATGAAATAGGTGAATAATCTGTAGACTAGACATGTCTGAGAATTTCTCCTCATTTTGGTCTCTGAAAGTTTTGCAGAAATTACTCAGCCTAACTTCAGTTTCTCAGCCAAACTGAAAAATGATTGACCTCAGAAGAATAATCCCGGATACTTCTGATTTACGAGTGGGCCACTTCTGAGAGTCAGTATGTATGTAAGCTGTCTGAAATGTAGTATTTACTCTTTCCCTGACAGTGTTTTTAGGAATGTGGCTCAGTGCCCCAACTAGTCTGCAAAAACTTTGCTGGCAGTGAATCAGGAGGTCTAATTTTTTTTATTTAAAAGTTTTTGTGGGTACATAGTTGATGTACACCTTTAGGAGCTCTAATAACATTCCAAGAGCCACAAGCATCCCAGTGTCTCAGACATCTCTCTGCCTCGGTGGCATCAGCTTTGAAGGGAACAGACTCAGAGGACAACAACTCCTTCACAGAGCAGGTGGATCAATATTTTCGAGGTCCAGTGACTCTGTTATTATGTTTGTTAGATAAAGTATTCCTCTGAATGGGTCACTTTCCATTATGACTAGGAAATGAAGAAATGGTGCCCATAGGAACTAGGGGTTTGGGGTTTGCTTCCTCTGATAACTTTTTCTGCATGTAAATTGTTAAGTATTTCTTGGAGAATCACTGTTGGGATGCCTAATTACCATGATCACAGGGCACGGGGATGCACGTGAATATGTTGGAAGATGGATTTGCACAAAAGAAGAGGTTTTGAGATCTAGTCTATCGTGAGCAGTTCTGATTTTCACAACAGAAATAATGTCGTAGGACTTTAAAATGGCCATTAATGAGCTGTTTGTAAGCCAAATCACCTAAAAATCCCTCAAGTTTGACTTAGGAAACAAACTTTAATCTTTTATTTTGAATTGAGAAAAAATATATCATTTAGTGACTTATAGAAACTTCTTTGCATTTAAATAAAGGAAAACATATTCACAATTTAACTTAGATGTTATGAAGATTTACTTTCAGCAGATGGTTCCTAAAAGAGGATGAATTAAAATTTACTGGTCTCCAAATGGATATGTAAAGTTAAACACTGGTTTTACATAACCTTTTAGTTAAAAAGTAAAACTTGAAGGTTTAGTCCAAATATCTGAATGGAAATAAAGCCTTACACTGAAACCCAATACCCTCTCTTTATCAAGGACCATTGATATGGTGTAAAGTCCTTAAACCAAAAAGGAAATTGATTCCTATGACAATAACAGCAGAATAACTGAATCCTATTATTAGATGATTATCCTATGCAAGATTTGGAATATATGCCATTATATTTACATTATCGTTCCTTTTAGCCTGCCAGCATGCCTGGGCTGGCTTCTTGTCAGTCTCTGGGATGATTTCCTTGGGGCTGGGGGAGGTGGGGCACATGACCATGTATGAAGTAATCTTATCCCAACATTCGGATCTTTGTGTTTCAGAGTATTAACCAGATTACAGGTCATAATCTGTAAAAGCTGCCCTGCTAGTGCCCTGCTTGACTTCTTTCCAGATGAAATCTCTTCAAACAAATCCTGGATCACAATGATACCCTGTTTTGTGTTTGAAGCCAAAGAGAAAAAAAATATATGCATATAGAAAGACAAGTATCCGCCAAGGGTAAAGAGCTAGATTGATGAGGTTCTGCATCACCTCTGGGAAAAAAAATTGTTCCTGTAAAAGAAGCCAATTGCAACATTTAGGATGAAGTAATTCATCTGGTGATTCTTCTTCCATTTGAACTTTTCATTTCCTTGGGCTTTTGTAATGGATGCCCAGTTTGAATGTGTCTAGATAAGGACATGACTTATTTATTGGCACTAAGAGCTTTTTATAAATTTAATATGATTTATGGATTTTTAATAATCCCTCTAATTGTTTCTTTACATGAGTTACCACTTTTTTTAAGAGCCAAATTTCATTTGCTTTATGACAGCACATGAGTGAATAAGAAAATTAGGGTTTAAATAAAAAATTATCCCCCTTGGCACCCCAAATCTATTGTCTAACTCATAAAACACCACTGCTGAGGACACCCCATTATTTTTAAGGGGTTTATGAAATGGACAGACTTCACCTGTTCTCCTTTGTGCTCTGCATGCAGACAGGATATTTATGGGAAAGTATCTAAAAAAAAAAAAAAAGCTTCCATTCTCATTGGAGAAGTCTGGGTTAAAGCTGCTGTAATCAAACTTGCTTGTTAAATGCCCTCAATTTTTCAGAAGCAATTTTCTGTATCTTTTGCAAAGTTTTTTTTTTCCCCAGAGATATACTTTCTAACTCAATTAATGTTTACTAGCATTCTTTCCTGGCTTGGAACTTGCTTCTAGCATCGTTTAGTAGCTTGGAACTTGCTTCTAGATTGAATAATCTGTTGACATCATTAGAATAATTCTGAGGAGACTAGCCTGCAAAAGAGGCTATTGGTCTCTAGATGAATGTCCTTTAGACTGGAAAGTATTCTCTTCCTTCCCAGTACATCCCTTAACTGAACACCACACATGCCCACACCAGGATGCCACTCTGCATGTTATTGTCGTCTACTTCAGCCCTTCCTGGTCGATACCTCCTATGTTACCATGTTCCTATCAGTAAGCAAATTCCAAAGATCTTAATCACCTTCAGGGAGAGCTTTGGGCTTTCTCTAGCTCTGATCAGTGTGGCACTGAAGCCAATAAGCAACATAAGACAAAGCAAAGTGAAGAAGCTGCCACCCCAGGAGAAGAGTTTCCCCTTCTTCTCCATTAAGTTGCCAAGGTGTTTCCTTTGCTGGGACCTGCCCAAATCTCCAGACCCCAGACCATTTCCCTAAACTGCAGCCCAGGCCTCTGCAGACTGTTCCTTGCATCCTACTCTGTTCTCTGGCCGGGCACGGTGGGAGGCCAAAGTGGGTAGATCACGAGGTCAGGAGTTTAAGACCAGCCTGGCCAACATGATGAAACCCCATCTCTATTAAAAACTACAAAAGTTCACCGGGCCTGGTGGCAGGCTCCTGTAATCCCAACTACTCCGGAGGCTGAGGCAGGAGAATCGCTTGAACTCAGGCAGCAGAGGCTGCAGTGAGCCGGGAGAATCGCTTGAACCAGGGTGGTGGAGGTTGCAGGGATCTGAGATCGCACCACTGCACTTCAGCCTGGGCGACAGGGTGAGACTCTGTCTCCAAAAAAAAAAAAAAAAAAAAAAAAAGGTCTGTTCTCACTCCATCTAAATTTCGCTTTGTAATAATACTTTTCATGAAGTATAATTTACACATATAATACAATTCACTCATTCGAGGTATATAATTTAATACATTTCCATAATTATACACATTGATGAAACCACTTCCCCAATCAAGAGATGGAACAATCCCATTCCTTTAAAATGTTCCCTTGTGCCTCTTTATGGCGGATGCCTTCTCCTAACTCCCAGATCTGAGTAACCAGTGACCTGCTTTCTCTCATTGTACTTTTGACCTTACCAGAATTTCATAGAGGACTCATACTTTATGTACTGTATTGTGTTTGGATTATTTTACTTAGTCTGAGTTTTTTAGATTCATTAGTATAGTTGTTTCTCTTGTTTTTTTGTTCAGTACATATCACAATATATTTATCTATTGACTCGCTGACAAGAGTCATGTTGATTTTGCTACACATATTCCATTTCCTTCCACACTGGTTTGAAAGTGAATTCCTTGAGTTTCAAAATGTCTGGTCCCAAAACTGAGCTAATTAAACACATCTGTATTGAAACATAACAGAAAAGATCCAGAGAAGCAGAAGGATCCATGGGGTCCTCAAAAAGGAAGGATATTTTCTTGTACTGATGCTCTTTGGGAAATGAAGAATTATTCACATATGGGGAATTCATGCCACATTGGAGAGATATAGTTTATTCAACATTGGAAAGAACAAAGGCACAGCGTGGTCATTTGTCTCCACTGCAGTCTCCCTTGATTCTGGTGTCTTTTAAAGGTAAACTTAATTTTTCCCTCCTACCTTATCTGCCAGTGTTCCTGAGCCTTGTATCTAGTAGAAGTGTGTTTCTCCTAATGACCACTTAGATTACAGGTAAAATGTAGTCAGGAACTTCTGCAGTTATTTAAATATATAAGTCCCACTACAGTTCCTTCACATATACCCTTGAGTATTTAGCTTGTTTTCTGTCTACATCAATGGTGACATTTAAAAATCTGATGATCAATTATTTGAAAAGAATTGTTGTTTGAACTTACAGGTCGCTTTGTTTAAAAAAAAAACTACTTGATCTGAGTTGCTATAGTCATGACTTCTGCAGTGGTTTTCAAATTGTAGTATGCATAAAATCACCAGAGTTAGCTTGTCAAATGTGAGGGCCCTGAGCCTCACCTTTATAGATTCTGATGAGATATGTGGGTTATAGCGTAAGAATCTGCATTTTGTAAGCTCCACAGGTAATTCGAAGTGACTGATATAGTTTTCACATTAAGAAGCCCTGAAGTGCAAAAGATTTGATACCAAATGCTGGTAAAACTTATTATTTGGCCAGCTACATACATTAGTAAGGACTTCTTCACTTGCAAGTGACAGGTATCCAAATCAAACTGGTTTAAACAAAAATGGACATATATTGACTCATATAACTGGAAAGTATGAGGGTAGAACTGGCTTCAATAAAATATAACCATCTGCTAGCTTTTGGAGGATATCATCAGGTCTTGATTTCTCTGTCCATCTTCTGGATTTGTTTTCCTCTATGTTACTCCTGTCAGGCAGACTCCTAGAGGTGACAAGACAGCCATGAGTGATTCGATGTTTTTATGACATCTTCTTAGGACTTCTTTGGAAAGACAACACTCCCACAATGAGTCCCCATTGGACTAAATTGTATCACATCCCAATCGCAAAGACAGTTTCCACAGCCAGTGGGTAGAATGCTCTGAACGACCAGGCCAGAGTCGAATTCCTCCTTCTCCAGCCCCCAGATGAGTGAGTATGTATGTAAGTGTGTGTGAGCTTGTGTTTGTGTGGTTTGGGAGGTGTGGGGAATGGACAATTCCAATGATATCCCATGAATTGACTATGGAGTAGGGGTGATTCCACCCTCCTAACAAAAAGTCAACATGTTGGCCTTGGAAAACAGCCCAAGTCTACTGCATTACACATTTCACATAAATAAATGTTAGTAAAATACCGTTTCCCTCCAACTAGCTATTCATGGACAATCTTAGATTTCTACGTCCTAGTGAGCACTAAACTAACTTGTTCTATGTGTGGCTTAGGCATACATGCTTAATAAATACATTTTAATCTTGATAATTAGTATTGCTATGACCGGGTAGCTTTTGGAGAGCTTAGCTATTCAAGGAAGGATGGAGGACCCCTAACAAAACTGTTTCTGAGGATTAGAGCCTGTTGGATGGTTAGGATTACATTTTGTTGACTTGTGCTTTGAAATTCATGACTTAAACTGACACCACTAACTGTGATGATGGAATGATGAATTATCTTTAAGAAAAAAATACCTTCTAAAACCTCATCAATGAGAGGTGAGAGATAAAGGAGGAGGAATTAAAAAATGAATAGCAGAAATAATTGATAGAACCCAGGTAAAGGAGATGACTTCTCAAAGCTCTGTGTACTAATTAAGCCATGACTGTGAAAGTGAGATGATTCTGTGTACATAAATGTGGGCTGTAAGAGGAGGGGGTGATGGACATGAGAAATCAAAACCTTGCTTTCCATTAGAAAGACCAGACCTAGTATTACTATGGGCACGAGACCTACAAATGTAAATCAGTTTTATCAGTAATATTATCATGTGGAATAATTTATATTATCATGTGGAATAATATTAATAATATCAATAATATTATCATATCAATAATATCATGTGGAATAAGTCTCATCTAGGAAGAGGTTTAACCCATTTATGCTGCAGGTTGTGAAATTTTGTGTGAAAAATAAGACCTTGGCTATGACTTTGAGGAGTAGGATATAAGTAACTCCCACAAGCTTAGCGTTCCAATAATGGAACTTTAAACATAAATGGCTTAAGGCTAGGGTGAGTGGTACAGGAGGAAAAAAACCTAAATAATTGTGTGAAAGACTGGCAGGAGATAGAGAGCTAATGACTCTTGATCTCAGTTTTCTATTTTTCCAAACCCAATGTGTCTCCTTTGTGAATTATTTCTAAGCAATAACAGTTCAAGGTTCAGTTGAATATTAAACAGGTGGGGCCCTCTTCCAGGCCTGCAGGCTGATATAGGTTTGACAGGACCAGTGTATACATATGGCTTGTGACTCAGCAGATTCAGGAAGTAGCAACAGCTTTTTCCTTTTAACTCATTACCGATGCCTCTGATGACCTAAAATTTTAAATCAAAATGTCTGAAAGTGACCATCTTCAGCTCAGAATAAATAGGACTCAAAATAACTTGATTTCTTAGTTCAAAATTTGAAAGTTCAAAAAATATGGTAAAATTTCGTGGTGATATTCAAAAATATTTTCCCAGGGGAATGCATCATTGTGTCAGTATTGCATGTCTTTAAAAAATACACAGTATTTTTTAAAATTATATAATTATATATAAATTTATATTTAAAAATGTTCCCCAGTGGATACTACATGGTATTATTGTGGATACTTATGTTTCGTTTCTTGACACTTTTTCTTAGATGAATTGACCATGTATCCCATTTAGAGAAAAGCGAGTTCAGTAAAACTATAGTAAATTAGACACCAAGAAAAAGACAAAAGACATGAATGTGACTCTAAGTGATGGTAAGGTCTAGATACAGGATGACATCAGCGTGTTGGCAAGAAAGGGAGATATGCAACAAGGCGAGACTGTCTGATGTCCTGCCTGGGGTGGAACAAATGAAGGCAAATACAAAGCTACAGCAATAAATACAACTGTCTAAAACGTGCCCATCATGATTATTAGTACATTTATTTTCTGATGCAGAGGGGCTTATTTGATGTATACAATTCATATTTAACCTTTCTCTTTTTCCTCTTATGCTTTCGTCTCTGTCAGCCCTGCTCTTGCTCTGACTTTCCACCCGTTCCAGGAGGATTTGTCTGACACTTGTGTTCTATAAAAGCCTCCTCTCTTTCAGGGCTCCTTTCTCCTCTGCTTAACTGAAAGTTGGCTTTTACTTGACCATGAAACCTTCCTTATTACTCGCTCAATGGTTTCATTTACAGATAAGGGTTCTTGGGTTTCTCCAAGATGGCAGGTCTGCAACAAGGGCTTGCATTCTGGTAGGATATTTTAGGAAGCGATCCAGAGCACAGGGTGGGGAACTGGAAGAGTGACTCAGGAAGGAGGGAAAGCCAATACAAAGATGGGTTATCTACTTGATCACTGCGATGGACAGCTGCCGTGCAATCCATCCAGGATGCTCTGAGGAACCTTAAAGAAAGCATCTCCATTGTTTGCCTAAGGGATGGAAGAGGGAAGTGCTTATCCGCCAGCTAAGTGTTGGTCAAGTGTTGTTCCAATCAGTCTTAATTCCCGGTTTTTAGATCACGCATAAGTGAGTGCCACATCAGTGCATTATCAGAAAAGCTCTGGAACAGAAGACAAGAGCCGAGTGGTGTAGTTGAGCTAAGATGCTGTCTGCTTACATTTATTTGAAGCTGGTTGCTGCAGCAATTCTTGCAGTAAGCAGTTGCTCAAGAGGATATGAAGAGAGGCACATGAAGTGTCCTATACAAAAGGCAACCAATCCCCTGTAACAATTGTTACCCAGCCAACAATCATTTTCTGGAATCCATGACATCTCCCTAAACCACTCTCTCCCTCACCTCAGGTTCCAAGATGCTGTTCCAACTTCCTCAATGATCGTGGCACTAAAGCCTCCACCTTCTCTATAACCTGGGCTCTGTCACTGTTTTCCGTGGCTTCAGTACACACAGTGATGACCATGTAACTCCCTGGCATCACAATTTCTCATCTTCTTAGTCATCTCTCAACTTCAGTGACTTTCGGCACAGCCTTACCTGTGGTAACAGAATCACCCAGGGCTTCCGTACTTACAAAGCTTGAACACAAGAATTTATAATGATTATTTTGGTACACAACATTTTCCTTCCTTGTCCCCTCTGCTCTTCTCCTTGTTCTGTGCCCTCTGATGCTTCCCTTCTTCCCAGCCCACGTCCTAGCAACTCTGATTTGATTTGCTTTCATACCTAGCTTGGACTTTGTGAAATGAACAACCATGTGAATAATATACTCATATTACCTTAAAATCCTATACCACTTTTTCCTACTGTCTGTATTCTTGGTTCTGTGTCCTTGTTTATTCTCAAGGTGCTGGGGAAAATTCTCAAAACCATGATACCACACTCAGCTACAAATTCACACTCTTTCCTCTCTGCTTAAACAATCATCTTATTTATGTGTTTTCAAATCCCTGTACTAGTGGGTTCCTTGCTTGCCTTTTCTGCATTCCCTAAACTTCAACCCTTAATCTTATGTACTCATTCTCAGTAGAATCCCTTTATTTCTACTTCACTGAAAAAAAAAATAGTGACATTATCACGTAAGCCACCTCAACTTCTCTGATTTTCATCTCAAACTTTGTAGCCTTACCCAAACTCTCTTTGCATCTATCTCTGAGGGAAAATGAGCCCATTTTTCATGGAGCAAATTCTACCCGTTAAGGCCATGATATCAAATGAAATGCAACAGATCTACTGTGAGCTCGTTATTCAACTATCTCTGTCAGCACATTCACAGTCCTCTACACTTTAAATAGCATTTCTCTTGGATGTGTCACCATCATACTACACCAATCCATGGCCCCCCACAACACATCCACATATGGAAAAAAATCGTATTTTCCCTTCTGTGCCCTCCTGGAGGAGTCCTCTCATGCCCACCTGAATCAGAGCTCTGGCCTCCGTGCTGGTCTTCGAGATGCCATCACATTTATTACCTCATATCATCTCTTTCATCAATCACTAAGGCAGTGCTCAAGATGCAACCTTGTATAGTGTTCAGGACCTCTGTAATCCAGCTTCCCACACACCCACATGTGCCTTGCACGTCTCCATCAAGTAGGAGGAGTATGTTTCTTAGCACACGCTGTGTCCATTACTTGGAACATTTCTGCCCTTCCTTTGGATCATCCACATTCTACTCATTCTCCACAAATTACATCAGTTTGTGTTCATCCTTCCCTTCCCCAAACGTCGATCATATATGTAGTCTGGAGTACATTAGACTATGTGCTATTTTTATTATTCACGAATTCTTTGTTTTTGTGGCTTCTCTTTAATGAGGGAGTCTGCTCCTTAGGAGCAGAGACTTATCTTGTGTATCTTGTATAGTCCCTACGACGGTGGCCACTTATTAAGCACTTACTATGAATATCCTTTGACTTCATTTCAATGAGTCAGAGCTTTCCGTTTGAAAGAGAAACCTACACATGCGCAGCTGAATCTCAAATAGTATAAACCAGCACTTTGGAATTCATAATTGGAATGAATTGGCATGATGAAGATTATCTTATTTTTCACTGAATGTTGGTTGTGAATGACCGAGCTTCGTTTGAGTCTTGGACTGTGGGGTTCATCCCTAAATTTACAGTCCCAACTAAGCACAGTGCCTAAGTGTTCATTCAAAACTATGTCGATGATAAAATCACAAATATAGCCTTTGTCTACACATGCTTGAATTAAGACATGACAATATTAGTATCTAAAAACATAAGATCTGACTTTTTAAAAAGTTTATAGAGCTGTTTGACAGCAATAATTTTGAAATTTGATTTAAATATTTGGAATTTATATTAAAAAGCTAAAACAAGAATGTTACGGGTTGTATGTTTATGAATGTTTAAGAGTCATTAAAGCAGAAATAATTTAAGCAAACAATATTGCAAGTCTCTTTTCTTTTAAAAAGAAATTTGAGAGCCAGGTGTAGTGGCTTGCACCTATAATCCTATCTACCCCAGAGGATGAGGTAGGAGGGCTGCCTGGGTCCAGACTTTAAGGCTGCAGTAAGCCATGATCAGGCCACTGAACTCCAGCCTCAGTGACAGAGAAAGACCCCACCTCAAAAAATAAAATGAAACAAATGTAATGGAATTTGATAAACATTGATCCAGTCTAACCTCTAGCCCCATGCAGGACTCTTCTCTAACATCCACATCGTATTCCTCAACAATACTGCCCTCCAAGACAGGAAGCTCAGCTCCTCTCAAGGGCACCAACTGTATTTGGAGTCCAATTCCATTTTTTCAGGAAAATTGAATTTTATAGGAATCACACATTTAAATGCCTAGAGACCAGGTACATAGAGAAATGATGAAAGCAGGCCAGGTGTAATACAGTAGGGAGTGGTAAGGGCTGTGGGGACCTGATGGGTGCAGGCCTGGCCACAGGAGAGTGAGTGCTATGCTACCCCAGTGGTATGCTCCTAGGGGAATCAGGGGCCCGTGTCACCAGCGCTTCTGTGACTCAAGAGAAGCTGAAAATCCAATGTTTATGTGAAATCATGGGATTTTTCGGGAACTAATTAAAAAGGTTAAATAAGATACTACATGGAGGGTGGTAAATGAAACCTATCTATGCACTAAATCTGGCATGTGGCCCTTTAGTTTTTATAACTAGGGATTTTAAATCCTGCCTTACAACCTCACCTCTGGAAAAAGATATATTAAACTCAATAAAAAATGTTAAATATCTAGGGCTATTTTTCTCTATACTTACCCTAGTCTCTTAATATTCCTTGAGTCTTTTGAAGCCTAAATACAGTTAGGTTAAAACATCAGTTACACATATCAATATTGAGAAAGCCATGATTTAACAGGTTCCCTGATGCAAAGGATCAATTTCTTTTACGAGGCCAGCCGCGGTGGCTCACACCTCTAATTCTAGCACTTGGGAGGCCAAGGCGGACAGATTGCTTGAGGTCAGGAGTTGGAGACCAGCCTGGCCAATATGGGGAAATCCCGTCTCTACTAAAAATACAGAAAATTAGCCAGGCATGTGGTGCGCGCATGTAGTCACAGCTACTTGGGAGGCTGAGGCAGGAGAATTGCTTGAACCTGGGAGGTGGAGGTTGCAGTGAACTGAGATAGCACCACTGCACGCACTCCAGTGTGGGAGACAGAGCAAGACTCTGTCTCAAAAAAAAAAAAAATTCTGTTATGATTGTTTGCTTACTTTTGGTCCTTTGTTAAAATTTTCATGTGGCAACCATGCCTAGTATTCTCTAGTTCTCCCAGTTTTACGTCATACGCAAATTTGATAATCATGGTGTCTATGTACTCATTTAGATCATGGATTAAAACTTAGCTAAACTTTCCTAGACCAAGATAATAATTTTATGGTAAGCCACTTGTCCTACCATCCTGACCCCCAACCAGTTGGCATCCATCCCTGGGTCCATGATCTTTAAATCTTTGGAAAAAATCATTCAGTCTGCTGAAACCATGATACTAACATCCAACCTATATTTCTCTTTCTTGATAAGAAGATATCAAGGCCGAGTTTGTTAGTCTGCTAAAATAAAAACACATTGTCTAAATTATTGTCCTCATATACCAAATTGTTTCCATTGAAAATGGAGCTGAGGTCAGTGCTACTGGGTTGCACAATTCAGGGGTTTGGTTCATCTTGTCTATTGCTCAGAAGTCTACTGCTAAGCATAACTCATATACATGGACTACAACATGGCTGGTTCCCCTGGAGCTGTGCAGCCCTGCAGCCTGAATGAGGTTAATTTCACAATAATGTTCTCGAAGCTTCTCTGCATCTCTGCTAGCTCCTGGTGATTATGTTCATAGGCGAGACTTCAACACAAAACAAAAAAATCCCTGACTAACAATTTGTTGGCATCAGATGTCAGATACACCTCAGAATGATTTCCTTTGATAAATACTTTGGTAACATTTGAAGTTATGGAAGAAACTGTAATCTGGTTATAGAATCAATTTTTAATCTTAGTAAATGCTATGTAACCCCAGAGAAAATCTAAATATTGGTGGTTTTCCATATATATTATTCACTTACACTTAATCAACATATCTATTGTGGTCAAGATGATCTTTTGGAGCAGGTTGGTAAACACTCTTGTAAAGGGCCAGATGGTAAATAGTTTAGGCTTTGCAGGCCTCCTATGGCCTGTCACACCTTCTTTTTAGTTTTTCTAGCAGTTATAAATGTTTTGATAGCTTGTAGTCTTATAAACAGTAAGTATCATCTCACTGTCTTATGTTTTTTCCTCTTTATTTTTGACACTGTGGGCATACACTGTCCTAAGTAGTTTTTAGGTATCAACTCATCAAATCCTCATAGTAACTCAAGGAATAGGTACCCCTATTATCTTCATTTTTTAAATTGGAAAACTAAAGCATAGTGTGGTTTTGGAGGGAGGGGTTAAGTAACTTGCCCAAGTTTGGGTGATGATTTTGCTCTTGCAAAGAATTTCTTCACATTGCATCTTGCATATATTAGAGGGTGCAAATAATGCAAAATAGATACAAAGAATTGTTATTTATCTCTATAAAAGGTAAAGTGGCCTCTGCCTTTGACTTTTTTTCTTCATACCACAGAATACAACTGCAGAAGTGTGTTTTCACCATATTTTGGAACGACAAACTGACAGGAAAACATTTTCAATAGCATGCCAAAGATGTCTTCACTGTGCACAAAATGGACAAAGTCCAAATGTTAGTTTAAATTTCATATTATCTACCAATCTTCCCAGAAGAATGTGAAAGATGTTATTGTTTAGGTCACGTAGTCTTTCTGAATAATCTTTTCTTTGTAAACAGTTGGCAATCCCAACCCTGGATTTTTCCATTTAATGTTCAAGGGAAGCTCATTTCTGAGATCGTTTTTGATCAGCATATCTGTCATCTTCTTTTTTAACCTTTATTTAGCCATTATTTTCTGGTACTGGTGGTTATTTGCCTTGAAACTTTAAACTGCTGATCACTTTCCTTTTTAGCACTGCAGTTTCCTATTTAGTAAGACTTGCATTTCCTCCACATTTTCTCTAACACTGAAAATGAATGGTTGTTTCTAAAAGTTGTAATTTTTACATTAACATTTTTTCTTCTCTGAATTTGTGTTCTTCTGTCAGACAATGGTAGGGAGCTGGTGAAGGGTGTTATTTATTTGGGGAAATCCAAAATTTAAAAAAAGAGAAAATAACATAATAAGTTTTGTTGTGAAACAAAGGCTTGAAGCAAAAATGTCTCATAAGGACTCTAACCATGGGGTGAATAAAGAGAAGGAGAAGGGGAAGAAGAAATGGTGTGGGAAGAGGCAGGGGTAACACTAGAGATGTCCTCACCAAGTCAGAAGTTAGAGGACGGTCAGATGCAGGCGACCAAAGGGTTTCTTCAAATTTAAGTAGAAAGCCGTATCCAGGTACCTGTAAATCCAAGCCTCCAGGCCAGTCCACTGACCCCTGAACATGAGGACAGCTTGATAACAGAATGTTTCATACGGAATGTGTGTATAGTATGCATTCGAGAGGAAGACTCGCAGCCAGCAGGAAGCGACCATATTAAAACTTCTTTTAAGCAGACAGGTATTCACATTTCTTATCTTTCTTGTGTTAGTTTTCCTCTCTGTGGGTTATTGTGCAACTACCTCTGTCACCACTAATTGTCCACTTTTTTTGGATATATTGCATTTAAATTATTTATCTCCTACAAGAAACTTGAAATTATGCTTTTTCAGGAGGGTTCCCCTTACCTAGAGATGATTTTTAAATATAAAGCAGCATAACGAAAGAAATCACGTGGGATTTCAAACCTAAAATCCTTTTTTACTTTAATTTGGACAAAGAAAATGGGCTCATGAATTAGAAGATTTAGGTACTATTATATTCAATCCATGAATCTTAATTCACCTAACAAATGTTAAGCATTCTTTCAAGTTTGACAAATAAGTTTCCAATCTTGGTTTGTTAATTTTACATAAACTAAAATTAAAATAAAACATGTTAAATACCTCAAGAAAATTCAGTTAAAAACCCAGATTTTTTTATATCATCACAAAAATGCAATATATGAAATTTTAAAAACACTTCTTTCCCTAGTTTTCATGGATGTAAACCTCCAACAGTGTTAAACTTTTAAAAACTATCTAAATTTAAGTATTGGTTTTCCTGACTCGATATTTTAATTTGTAAAACTGCATGTTATTTTTAGCGTGGCAATCTAATCAATAGGACAACTTCTGCCAGGTTACAGTGATTAGAAAGCATCATTTACAGTAGAATCAACATTAGTTTTCTGTAATGTAAATTATGATGAAAATAAAATACAGTGTACAAGGAGGATCAGAGCATGGGGTGTATTTGTTTATAAGGTGCTTTCAAATCAACTCTTAAGAATGATTTAATTGCCAGTTCATTCAAAAGCCTAGTTGGTTACAGTCTTAATGTTTTGATGTTCAGGGACAGATTTTTCCTAGCCCCTGAGCTGATATATGTTAAGCAAGTTTCACATGCAAAGGCCCTACCCAACCAGAGCGTTTTCACATAGCTCACTGCAAACACTGTATGGTGTCCCAGTTCAGCACTTGTCCACTAGGAAGCATTGCCAGTCACAACCAGTGAGAAAAAACCTGCATGCTTTTCCACATTGCAACAAATCACTGATTGTACAGAAAGGACTGTCCTAATCAGAAAGGCATGCTAACCTAATCTGAAAGGTAGATGGATGCCTGGAAGATAAACACATAGATATATCTAAAAACATTGACTCATACAGAATGTTACTCATATGTTAGACACTGGGAAGATTTTTTAAAACCTTTCATTAAAGTATCATGTACACGCAAAAAAAATCTAGGTATAGAGCTCCATGAATTTTTACAAATTATACTTGTAAAATCAGCACCCAAATCAAGAAACAGAATATTGTCAGCACCCCTGAAGCTATTCATTCTTCCACATTGAAAGTAACCCCTTCCTGTCCCCTAACAGCATAGTGTAATCTTGTCTGTTTTGAAACTATTTCTGTAAATTGAAACTTTATATATGTACTATTTTGTGTGACTTCTTTCGTCGTTGAGATTTAGCCATATTGTATGAAGTGTTCCTTTTTTTTCTCATTCTATCATGAATATACTCTGATTGATTTATCCATTCTACTGTTGACGGGCTTTTGGGAAATTTCCAGTTTGGGGCTTGCATAGTGTGACCATGAACATTCTTGTGCATTACTTTCAGTTAACAGATGTACGTGAGATAAAATCCACATTCCATGATCTGGCTTTCAAGTCTTTAAAATATGCCTCCTGCTAAGCTCGCAAACCCGAGTCTAATTTCTTGTTGCTCATTTTGCTGTGTTGCTTCACCTCTGCTGCCCACCACAACCCCGACTGCTCTGATTGTGCTCCATTCCCTGCATGAGGCGGACACACGTGCTCCCACTCACCTACTAGAAACGACTGATCTAGAATGCTCATTGCTTCCACGCCTGTGAAACTGCAACTGATTTTCCCCTCTGTGAAGGCTGCTTCTGTCCTCCCTTCCATTTGCCCAAGTCACATTCACCTTCTCATCTGTTTTCACGTCAATCACCACTAAGTTCTGGGGCCTCCTGGCTGCATGGTCCCCTAGATGTTAGTTTACGTGTCTAGCCTCCCTGCTTCTTCAAGGTCCTCAGGGGTGAGTGAGGATTGAGTCCGTTCATATCTTCAGTGTTTAACATAGATGCCCAATGGATATTTATTGAATGTATAAAAGAATTTATTGTAGCCAAGGAGGCAAAAACAGGCTTTCTTCATAGTGGAATATGAATATACTACTTTTCTCATTTCTTATTAATATGATCAAGTTTTGTTTCTTTGCTTATCAGTATTTTGTAACTAGGTGTTTGCAGTGATAGTACTTCTGTATATACTTTAAAGTGCCATCTCTTTGCAATTATGATGTCCATGAATATGAAGATTTGCTGGGATACAGTGAGACTGAACAATAGGCTTTGAATAAAAGATTATAGACAAAATTCCTGAAATCAAATTTATTTTAAAACGTAGAAGCACAGAGAGTTCCAAATGGAGTGTGCATCAGGGTGTGCACTCTCTTCATTGCCACTCTTCAGCCTTTGCCTGCTCCTATTTCCGTTCCACAGTGTGTAAAATTGATGCGCTAAGCTCATTTTGCAGGAGTGAGGTGTGATTGATCATAATGTTGCTTTTAGAGAAGTCTGAAAAATGCCCCCCAGATCTGGTATATTAAAAAAATGTCATGTACATTTTAAAATTAGAAATAATGTTAAAAAATAATGCCTGGGCCAGGCACAGTGGCTCACACCTGTAATCCCAGCACTTGGGGAGGCTGAGGCAGGCGGATCACAAGGTCAGGAATTCGAGACCAGCCTGACCAACATGGTGAAACCCTGTCTCTACTAAAAATACAAAAATTTGCCAGGTGTGGTGGCAGGTGCCTGTAATCCCAGCTCACTGGGAGGCTGAGGCAGGAGAATTGCTTGAACCCGGGAGGCGGAGGTTGCAGTGAGCCAAGATCTCACCACCGCACTCCAGCCTGGGCAACAGAGGGACAGTCCATCTCAAAAAATTTAAAAAATATATATATGTGTATATATATATATATATATATGTACACACACACACATATATATATAAAGCCTGGGTAAAACAAATGGAAACCTACAAATAAATCTTCCCTGAAATGTAAAGCCCCAAATGATTCATAAGCCCTTTTATAGAAAATAAAAAAATTGTAAAGGTATCAATTACTCATAAATGTATAAATTCTTCACCTTTTCCTTAAGGTATTTTCTGTGGACACAGTCATCATTCAAAAATTTAGCTTTTAATTTAACCTTTAAAATCTAGGAAGGCTGATTTTTTTAAATGCTGTTATAAGAATACTTTATAAAAAACAAGATAGTGGCACTATTAAGACAGAAAAGCCTCCCTGAAGTGCTTTGCAATAATTAAGAAAATAACAATGCACTAGAAAAAGTTAATTTTAATTTTCCAAATGGTTTTACTCTTACAACATTCCAGATTTTATCAATAAGTTCTAAAGAATAGAAATATGCTGAACAAAGGGAAGAAACACTTTCAGACAAGTTGCAAAAAGAACATAAGGATTAAATATTTTTCATACTTTGTTCAAAAGTGTGTATTTTGATTTTGTTCTTACTTAAATAATGCTAAATTACAGTACGAAGCCTGAATTAGTAACTATTCTTCAATAGCCACATTATCCAGGATTACTGGCATTAATACTAAATTAGCATTAGCTGGCTGCTATTGTTTGTAATTTTTTTTTTCCACTTTTTGTGAGTTCTGTGAATCTAAACATTGTGTAATCTCCCTCTTTCTCTCAAGGGACATAATGTTTTACAGTGAAAATAACTGTGGCCCAGAAACCTGCAGACTTAAAATCAAAATGTGACTTGCTACCAAGTGGCTTTGTGACCTTAGACAAGTCACTCAGCTTTCACTGACTCTTGTTTAAAGGGATTGGGCTGGACCTAGGGCTGTGTAAGGTCTTTTCCAACTCTAATATGAAATGACTCTTCTCTGGACCCGTATTAAAGAGGATTATGCCTTGTAACATACCACTGTTCCAGACTCAGCCCTTTCTCTATCAGTTTTGACTTAAGAATCTTCTAGTTAAAAGTAAACCCATCTCAAACAGACTTAAGCCAAATAAACACTTTATTGGCTCACATAACTGAAAAGTCCTGGAGTAGATCCAGATTTCTGAAGTCTGGAGGGATCAAAGGGCTCCAGATGTGTCCTCAAAATCCAGATCCTCAAGTTCTCCTCCAT
This sequence comes from Chlorocebus sabaeus, assembly GCF_047675955.1. Taxonomy (NCBI): domain Eukaryota; kingdom Metazoa; phylum Chordata; class Mammalia; order Primates; family Cercopithecidae; genus Chlorocebus; species Chlorocebus sabaeus. The sequence continues at coordinate 9,133,546 of NC_132927.1, forward strand.
GCTGCTTTCCTTTCACTTGGTTTCATTCTCAGGCAGGTCCTCTCCATGTGCTGGTCTCTTGTAACTCTAGGCTTGCCTCATCTTTTTTTTTTTTTTTTTGAGATGGAGTCTTGCTCTGTCACCCAGGCTGGAGTGCAATGGTACAGTCTCGGCTCACTGCTACCTCTACCTCCCAGCTTCAGGCAATTCTCCTGCCTCAGCCTCCCTAGTAACTGGGACTACAGGCACCTGACATCACACTGGGATAATTTTTAGTAGAGATGGGGTTTCACCATGTTGGCCAGGCTGGCCCACAACTCCTGACCTTTAGTGATCCACCCACCTCAGCCTCCCAAAGTGCTGGGATTACAGGCGTGAGCCACCAAGCCTGACCCCATCACTGTTTTCTGAAGTGAAAAATAAACATTTGTTCATTAAATAACTGTGGCAGCTATGGAAGTGTGACACTCAGATTGCAAACTGCTGATCTCCATCTGCGGTGACTTCAGGATCCACCAGAGCACCCTAGCTCAGATCATACTCTTCCCGCACAGCCACGTCCTCATGACTGAGCATGGCGGGGTTCTAGGGCCTGATATTTTTGCCCAATGCTGTGCTCCTCTATGGGCAGTCTTTGATTGGAAGCTTCCCATTGGGTTGGCCAAGAATTGGTTAGGTCTGCATGGCAGTCTGAGGCTCTCCAATTTGCTTCCTCCCATTTTCTTACACACTTTCGAGTGTGTCTGAAAGCTTTCCCTGTCTAATCCCACTTTCTTGCCCTGTATCTTACACAGGTGTTACCTCCTAGTAAACCTTGTGCATTCCTGACTCTGTCTCAGCATTTACCTCCTGGGTGACCTACACTGGTGGTTAAATGGGCTGTCAGGCTGGGTCATTCGGCATCTAGCAATGAGGACCCCATTGTGGGTGGTAAACAGAGCACACATAGTTCCTAGCACGAGGTGCTGACCCCACTGCTTAAACCTTCACAAGCAGTGACCTAGGACAACGTTGCAGTGGAAGGGAACATCATACTTGCTATAATGATTCAGGACTTTGAACAAAGCTGAGTAGGAGATGACAGGAGAATAATGCATATAAGGACAATCAAGTTGGTTTGCTGTTATTAGATTGAATTGAAACCCTGCAGAAGAATAATGAAAAGCTAAGGGCAGTTAACAAACTGAAAACTCAGTGAGAGGTCCAGGGGGCCTCTTTGGCAGCTTAAAAAGCAGGCTTTACCTTCAGAAAAACCTGAAAAACAACCTCAGGGCTTGGAATCACTGAGCTTCAGAGATGAGATGCTTAGTAGAGGCAGGACTAATAATCGAGCAGAAGTTGGGAATATGAGGAAGCTTGAATATTGGATAGGGACATCTGAGTTGATATCCTTAAAGAGTTTGGTTTCCCAGATTCCTCAGAGCCTGTGTGGGGAACCCATTCATCCCTGTTAAGAGCTAGAGCTCTCTGCATGTGAGGAGACACTGGAAGGCCTTCTTCCCAGCAAGGCATTAGGGGTGTCCACTCAGGGTTTATCTGTGCTTCTGGCTGCATGTTGATACCTAGGATTAAGTTGCAGCATAATCCACATCTGCGCTGGCCTGATCACAGAGACAGCAATTGTGTCCAAAAGTTGCTACAAAAATTAGTCAGCATCTACCAGCAGAAGCTGGGAAAGTACTCCTGGGATTGGATTTTGAGGGTGCTTGACGAAGGAGACCAGAACATAAGATTGGATGAAGGAGAGTTTATGGACTTAGGGGCACTCTCTTGGAATATAGGATTTCACCCTGGCAAGGACCTCGGGTACATGATATGTAGGCTTTGATTTAGCAAATATGCTACTTCTGATTCTCATCAAGAAAGGGAACAGAAAAAGTCCACATCTTTATGGTATGGAGAGCAGAATGCATTCACAGTTATGCCCCAGGGCTATGTTAACTCTGCCATAACAGAGTCCTAAGTGATACGAACCATCTGAAGAGCCCTCAGAATATCATGTTTATCCATTGCATTGATGATATTACGCTGATCAGACAGATTGATTAAGGCACACGTACTACAGAGGAAAGAAAATCAACCCTTTGAGGATTCAGGGGACTGTCACCTAGGTAAAGTTTTTAGGGGCCCAGCAGTCAGAGACATGTTGAGGCATCCCCTCCAAAATAAAAAGCAAATAAACAAAAAACAAACTGTAGCATCTTGTATACCCTTACAGGAAAGAAAGGAGCACAGTGCCTGGTAAACTGCTTTGGGTTCTGTAGACAACACATTCCATACCTAGCAATACTCCCTCAGCTGAAGTATCAGGTGACAGGTATCAGGTGCACACTTCATGTTCAAGCAGCCCCACTGCTCAGACCACATGATCAGGCAGACCCTATGATTTTGTTTAGTGGTGGTAAAGGATACATTGGCATTTAGGGAAAAGCCCAGTTGGAGAATCTCAATGCAGGCCGCTGGGATTTTGAAACAAATCCAAGTCATCTGCAAAAGAGAAATACATACTTTTTCAAAAACCATCAAAACCAATAGAGATGATAAGGGAGGCCAAGGAGAATGGAGAGGAGAAGAGAAGTGAATATCAGTTGCAAGAAGGACTGCCTTCGGAAGAACATCCCTTGAGAAGCCTGCAGGGCTGCCCCTGAGTGTTTAGGGAGAAGTAGATTCAAATGGCACAGGAATGGCCTGTGGCCGCCAGGGATATGTGCTGGATGCATCTCTCCTTAAGAAAGAACCTGCTACTCAGCTGTGAGGAGTCCAGAGGGTTGACAGCTTTCTGAAGCAGTGTCTTTGGAGTATGTTACAACTTTGAACCAAGGCCACACTCTTTCCTGATGGTCCTCAAACAATGAACATGATGGGAGTGCCAGGGCCAGCCACTTCTGCCATGCATGGGGGGATTCCTTTAATACACTATATAACTCCCGACTTTTCCAGCATCTGAGAGTCTCTTTGCTCAATTCTGTATCCTCCCCATTTGCCTTTCATAAATCTCAGCTTTATGTCTGGTCTAAAAAACCTTCTCCCCAAATCCTCTTGCACTCTTGTCTCCTGAACAGACTGGGGTGATAAGTTAACCTCCAGGAGCCCTTTCTTTACTATTTTTCACATTTGTAAGAAAATAAAATGTAATCATTTTTGCTGTCTCCCAGTTACATCATGCAACAGGTCTCTTTCAGGACAGTTTCTGATTACATGGTGAGAAGGGCATCCGCACCATGGGAGGGCAAGTGTTCATGTGAGAATTATGGCCTCTTTTAATGGTAAGCGTATTTTTGCATCCTTAGCTCCTGTTTCCTACATCATTCTGGAGTTAAAGTCTCAAAATATTACTCAAATTATTTGTTAATCTCTTCCTCTGTCTCAACAGTACCTTTGTAAGAACTTTAAAGTCGTTTTCTTTCACTGGTATTTAACGAATGCTGATTTTAAGGGGGCTCTAGTTTCTTTTTTTCTCATCCTCTTATTTTTTCTTCCTCTGGTATTAGTCTTTTCCGTTGCTTTTATTAAGCTATCTTTGAGTTCAGAAGGCTGAGAGAATTTTTTTTTTTAAAGCAAGCTTGCCTACCAGCCAGTTTTATATTTTTCCCCAAGCACTCAACAGTCTAATCTTTTTCCCATTTAAAATGAGAATGAGTTTAGCAAGAAATTGACTTGATGTTAGGACAGGAGCTCCGGGAAGCTCTAATCTCAGTGACAGCCTTAACAAACCAATCCCGCTCTCTGGCCTCGTACATATTGAACAGGACCTGTTCTTTCTGGCCCTCCAGGTAGGAAAGTAAGCCTCTAAACTACACTGGTGAGGGCTCTCTGTTCACTCTTTTGGTTTGTTCTTCTGTACTTTCAGGATTTGGGGTCTTTGCAATATATTCCCTACCCTTTTAGAAGCAGAAGACTATAAAACAGGAAGTGGACTTTGGTTGCTTTTGAAATGTTTGCTCTAGTTTTACTATCAGGGCAGCTCTCAAAAAGGTGATATTTAGAAATTTCTTGAAATTTGAGTCTTTAAAGAAATATTTTGTTTTTTGTTTTCTCTTTCCACAGGAAAAAAACTAATGACATACATTTTGTAGGCTAGGGAGAGGGAGTCTTGCCTCAGAGAAAATAGTATTATAATGGTCTGTAACATTGCCTATTGCTTATATCAGTAAGTATCCATGCCAGTGACCCTCAAACTTTGGAGTACATCATAATCACCTGGAGAACATTTTAAAATACAGATTTCTGACCCCACTCTCAGCATGTTTTATTCAATAGGGGAAGGCCGAGGATTTGCATTTCTAACAAGTTCCCAGGTGATGATGATAATGCTGGTCCCGGGACCACTCTTTGAGAACCACTGATCTATGCCATTGCTGTCAGTACCCATTAGGAAAATAAAGAAAAAACAAAAAGCTCAAATTTCTATGAGCATTGTTCATTGAACTAGGGGGTTATGACTGTTTTATATCATAACTGAATTAACTGAATAGGAAAAGTTACAAACCCTGATTTATTTTAGAATAAATAATTATTGAGATAAAACTGTCATTTCTTTTCTCAGTCTGGTGGGTGATACTGTATTCCTTTGTTTTTTACAAAAATGTATATGTGGTCAATTATTTGTAAAACAAAAACTGGAAACTAAAAAGTACAAGCTATGTTGAATACTCTTTAAATGTCTCAAATACTTATTGGAATCAACAGTAGATTATGAAGTTTTTTTTCTATAAAAGTAAGGCTTAATAAGATGCACTTTATAGGATTGTTATGAAGTTTAAAACAGAGTATGTACAGAATGCTTAACGGTGTCTGACAGTAGCAGATAATCAAGAAATATTGTTTCATTTTCATTTCTTTAACCATTTCAACACCATTAATTATTATTATTATTATTTTTTGACACAAAGTCTCACTCTGTTGCCCAGACTGGGGTGCAGTGGCCCGAGCTCAGCTCACTGCAACCTCCGCCTTCTGGGTTAAAGCCATTCTCCTCCCTTGGCCTCCCTGGTAGCTGGAATTATAGGCACGTGCCACCACGCCTAGCTAATTTTGTGTTTTATTTTATTTTATTTATTTATTTTCTTGAGACAGAGTTTCATTCTTTTTGCCCATGCTGGAGTGCAATGGCGCCATCTCGGCTCACTGCAACCTCTGCCTCCCAGTTCAAGCAATTCTCCTGCCTCGGCCTCCCAACTAGCTGGGATTGCAGGCACATGCAACCATGCCCAGTTAATTTTTGCATTTTTAGTAGAGATGGGGTTTCATCATGTTGGCTAGGCTGGTCTTAAACTCCTGACCTCAGGTGATCCATCCTCCTCGGCCTCCTAAAGTGCTGGGATTACAGGTGTGAGCCACCGTGCCCAGACCCATTAAATTCTTTATGATGATATTTTTACAAATATATTTGGTACTGAAAAGTGAGAGAAATAGGAGAGGGGAAGTTACAAATTTTATTAAATGTTACATTATGTTTCATTATGCATTGCAATAATTGGAATTGGGGATTTTTTTAAAAAATTTATTTTTTACCAAAAAAGATTAGATAATAGGAATAATGCCTTCTATATAGACTAGGCATGCTAGTTTAGACTATTATTAAAAATTCAAATTTTTTTGTTGATTCTATAGCCAAATCCATGTAATAGTACCAATAATAACTTTTCCATGGAAGTACGTTTGCATGTCAGAGACTGTGCTAAACACTTTATATTGCTTACCTTGTTTCATCCTTATAATAACCCTGTTAAGTATCTTTTCTGACTTTTATGCATATTTGTTCATTGGTATCTCCTCTTACCTCTAATGAAAGCTTTGATGAACAGGGGCTTTGTTTTATACCCTGCTGTAGCCCTGCTGCTTAAAAGAATATTTGGCAGCCAGGTGTGGTGGCTCGCACCTATAATCCCAACACTTTGGGAGGGTGAGACAGGTGGATCATGAGGTCAAAAGATCAAGATGACCATCCTGGCCAACGTGGTGAAACCCCGTCTCTACTAAAAATACAAAGATTAGCTGGGCATGTGGGTGCGCACCTGTAATCCCAGCTACTCTGGAGGCTGAGGCAGGAGAATCACCTGAACCAGGGAGGCAGAGGTTGCAGTGAGCTGAAATCGTACCACTGCACTCCAGCCTGGGCAACACAGTGAGACTCCATCTCAAAAAAATAAAAATAAATAAATACTTGGCAAATAGTAGGTGCCGAAGGAGAGTTTGTCAAAATAAATTCATGCATCAATGAAAGGAAGTCTTGAAGTTAAGCAATTTGCCCCAAGATCCTGGCCAGTATTAAAATCCAGGAGCTCTCACTCAAGTTTTGCCTGTCCTGACCCTTCACATGCCCTGTAGAAGATTCCTGACCCTTCACATGCCCTGTAGAAGATTCCTGACCCTTCACATGCCCTGTAGAAGATGAGCTTTTCTCAACTATTGAAAAAATACCTGAGGCATTTGTATTACTTTCTTTGCAGCTTTCAAATGCTAAGAATGGTGTATGTAATATCAAAATGTTCTTTGAAAGAAACCTGTAGTTTAGGTAAAAAGTCAGAATAAACTCCGGGTGAAGGTAAGAGCATCTTTTATAGAGAAGACTGGAGGAAACGAGTTACTCTGAGGCCTGTCTTCGTGTAAAACTGGACTGAAAATGGTAAGACATCTGGTATCACCAACAGGGGGTTCTCTCTTTCCCAAACTGTTAAGTGCCTGCAGTCTCTCCTTCAATGAAGGGTGTGGTTGAGGCTTGGTTGAAGCCATTTCTGTAAATCCCACAAAGTATAAACATGATGATGGGATAAACTTGATCCTTGTTATCCCTCCCTTGCATTATGAATATAGGCTAAAGGAACAATAGACAACCACAGTATTATTGATGTGCACATTTGCCTGAATTTAAGTTCTAAATCATAAATCAAATGAAAATCATACCTCATAATACAAAATTTCTTATTATACCAGAATTCTTAGAAATTTGTCATCTTCTTCCTTTTAACAAAAGGAAAAATGTTGCCACATTTTACTCCTATATCCCTTCCCCTTTGTCTTCATTGAAAATCAGAAGCATCTTTATCTGCTTACTGGTGAATACTTTCAAATTTGGTTATTTCAAATAAACACTGTTGAACTTAATCCTCATAAGCTTCAGTGAAGAGTTACTTCTAATATTTTCATTTCAGATTAAGTGGATTTCTATTTGTCTCTTAATTTTCAGTGGATTTTTGAATTGAACTGTCTTGTTCTACAATAATAGAACTCTTGATTTTTATCTGGCCACATCACTCTGTAATATGTACTTCATTTCCCAGCTCATTTCAGCCATTTGTGGCCATGTGACTAGATTTTGCCCAATCAGATGTGAGAGCAGTACACATCATGCCCAAAACATGTTCTGAAGGGCAGTGTACACACCTTTCTCTCCCTCCCTCCTGGTAATTCTGTCCTGCAATGTGGATGTGGTAGCTGATCATCTTCAACTGTGTGGATTAGCCCAACACCCCTGACATGGTGGAATAGCAAGAGAGAAGAAACCCAGGCTCCTGAACCATCTACTTTTAAATGTTAACATGAGAGAGAAACAAACTCTGTCTTATATAAGCAACTATTGATTTAGGTTTGTGTTACACAAAGCTAAGGTAGCTTCATGTACAGTATATTTTCCTTCTACATTGTTTAATGTACCTTTTTAGAAAAAAGTAAAAAATAAAGAAATCATAATAAACCGAGATCTTTAGCAACAATGAAATCTCCAAGTGCAAATACTTTATGTCACTTTTCAAAATCAAACAAAATAAGATTGCTGGGCATGGTGGCTCATGCCTGTAATCCCAGCACTTTGGGAGGCTGAGGTGGGTGGATCACCTGAGGTAGGGAGTTTGAGACCAGCTTGGTCAACATGGTGAAACCCTGTCTCTACTAAAAATACAAAAAATTAGCTGGGCGTGTTTGCATGTGCCTGCAATCCTGGCTACTTGGGAGGCTGAGGCGGGAAAATTGCTTGAACCTGGGAGGTGGAGGCTGCATTGAAGCCAAGATCATGCCATTGCACTGTGGCCTCAGTGATAGAGCGAGACTCCAACAACAACAACAACAACAACAACAACAATAACAACAACAACAACAACAACAAAGATTGACAAAACTTTGGTTTAGATGTTTTCCCTTATATATAATAACTTGTAATTCTCAGTGAATCCTCTTCAAGTTTATAGTTTTTATTGGCCATAACCACACAAGTAACTTTTTTGGAGGGATCATTTATCAGTCAAAATAAGTAGAATTAAAAGTTTTGTTAGTGTATTAGCTTTGTGCAAAGGTACATAGATAAAATTTCTATACACATCCTTTCTTGATCCCTCCAGACACAGAGACCGAAAAGTTGTCTCTATAAATAAAGAAGCATATTCTTCTAAAACTTTCCATTATGTATATATCTGACAGGGCATAATTTTGGGGCAAGATTATATTCATTTCTATGTTAGCTGATTAATTCTTCAGTGGTTTATCACCTGTTTGAAATATATCTTTGATTTGATTTTGAGTCACTGGTGATAGATAGTGACCTAACTTGAAAAGGTTGCCTCACCCTATTTGGTCTGTACCCTGAGCAGCTGTCCAGGGTACTTAAATAAAATTAATTGTTGGAAATACTTAAGTTACGGATCTTTTTCCTTATACTTTTGAGCAAGTGAAGATGCTTTGCACAATAATTCAGTTTGTTTTCCCATTTTGAACAAGAACTTGAAATCCTCCTGCCTTAGAATAGTGATAAACAAAGAAATTATTTGTAGTTGCCTGTGGAAACCATGTTAGAAAGATCACATGTTTTGAAAACAGTGTTGTGATGTGTTGTTTATGACATAGAGATGATATGGTTAAAGATTATGTATATATGTTATGAATTTAGAGGACATTGACTCCCTCTGACCCCAAGTGCAAAAATTTCTCTTCTGAATACCTAGAAGATAGTCTTCTTGTCTGCGAAAATATGTGCCAGGTAAGGGAGGATCCATTTTTACAGAGGTGGCCCTCTTCACATTCTGAATGATGGAAAATTTACTTCTGATATGAAACTTAATCTAGCTCCTTATATAGTTCATCTTTCCAGCCTTCTGGAATATCATTCTCACTTATACATTCTCATAGCTTTCTCACAGAATAGAGAAAAAATGAAGTTCCAGACCTGAGATCTTCAACATTAAGTAACTGAGTTCCTTTGATCAAAACAGTACCCACTTCCTGGATGATAATAATAGTATAACGAAACAAAGTACCTATTTCGAGTTCTACATAAAATAGAAATCCTAATAAAGAAAATGTGGTACATGTACACAATGGAGTGCTATTCATCCATAAAAAGGAATGGGAGCCTGTCATTTGCAATAACATGGATGGAACTGGTGGTCATTATGTTAAGTGAAATAAGTCAGGCACAGAAAGACAAAGTTGGCATATTCTCATTTATTTGTGGGAGCTGAAAAAAATAAAACAATTGAACTCACGGAGATAGAGAGTAGAATGATACCTACCAGAGACTGGGAAGGGCAGTGGGGTGAGGGGGAAGTGGGGATGGTTAGTGGGTACAAAGATATAGTTAGATAGAACGAATAAGACCGTTTTTGATAGTACAACAGAGTGACTATAGTCAACAATAATTTATTGTACATTTAAAAATAACTAAAATCCAGTATAACTGGATTGTTTGTAACACAAAGAAAGGATAAATGCTTGAGGTGATGGATACTCCATTTACCCTGATTTGATTATTATGCATTGTATGCCTGAATCAAAATATCTCATGTACCCCATAAATAGATACACCTACTATACCCATAGAAATAAAAACTAGAAGAAAAGAAATTCTAAGTACAACATTGGTAATAACCCATTCACAATTTGATGGTAAAGCAATATAGAATTGTAAAGTATATTTTCACTCTTTTAACAAATAAAGAAAAGAGAATTTTAATTTTTAAATTTATTAATAACAACTTGAGAATTGCATAGTATTAAGGCATCAATTCTTGGAGTGTGGGCTGAAGACCCTTTTGGGGTGCCTATGAGGGCAATACTATTTTATAATAAAACTAAGACATTATTTTCCCTCTTTACTATAGACAAAAATTTAGCCAGCCATGGTGGTGTATACCTGTAGTCCTAGCTAATCAGGAGGCTGAGACGAGAGGATTGCTTGAGCCCAGGAGTTCCAGGCTACAGTGAGCTGTGATTTTGCCACTGCACTCCAGTCTAGGTGGCAGAGTAAGACCCTGTCTCAAAAAAAAAAATCATGCATGAACAAAAAAATCTATAGATCAATGGATTTTAATGACCAGAGTTATGAATATCTTATTACTATGATTTCAGATTCCACATTTTAACTAACTTTTAAGAAGCTACTACTTGTTGAGTTTTGGTGTAATAGCAAAGAATACCCATAATTATATGAAAAAGTGATTATATTTGAGCTTAACTCTTTTCTAAGTCCATATCTATGTGAGGCTGGATTTTCTTCATGCACAATCAAAACAACATAGTATTATAAGAGATTGAATACAGAAGAGATATCTGTCTTCTACTAAGCCAGATATTAAAGAGAGCCAATAATATAAAACAGTATCACAGTTCTATTTTTTGTTTGGGGATAAAAAAATTTAAAAAATGGTATGCTGTTTAATGAGTTTATCATTGTAATTTTTAAATGAAATAATAAGTTTATAGGTTTTACATTTGAATACAGTAAATATTCATAGATGTGATATATATAATCCGAATCTCTTTCAGTGGCTCAAAAATATTAAAGGGGACTTGAGACAAAAATGTTTGTGAATCATTGCACTATGTAATACTTTAGTGAAAGATTTCAATTATCCTTACCCTCATTGATTCAAAAAGATTTGCAATAAAATCCAAATATTCTTAATTCCAATAATAACCAATATAGAATCTGATATTCAAATTGTATTTACACTTTGTGAAGCTATTTTATTTTATGCCTCTGCACTTCTTGTATATGATTGATGCCAGAAGATTACCAACTTTTGTATAAAGCAAAATTTCAAGCCTCTAGAAAAGTGTTCCTGACTTCATGGAACACGTGCAATCCTTTTACATGGCATCCTTCTTGACTTTGATGAAAAAGTTAGTCACTCATAATTTCAGGTATATTGTTGTAAGTTTAGAAGAAATAACTGTTTAGACTTGTCAACCTTCATAAACAGAACACGTAAATATTTTATAACTTGTCTGAGTAATCACTAAGACCTTTTCCATCACCATGAAAAAAACTTGGAAGAGAACTTAGACGTTGGTCTTCTGGGAATGATTACCTTACATTGAGTAATGAACATGCGTTAGGCATGCACTAAGTACTTTATGTACTTTACATCAGTTAATGCCTACAATAATCCTTTAAGATCTATATTATTAGTTTTTTTCTTTCTTTCTTTTCTTCTTCTTCTTCTTTTTTTTTTTTTTTTTTTGAGATGGAGCCTCACTCTCTTACCCAGCCCGGGGTGCAGTGGTGCGATCTTGGCTCACTGCAACTCCGCCTCCCCGGTTCAAGCGATTCTCCTGCCTCAGTCTCCTGAGTAGTGGGATTACAGGCACCCGCCACCATACCCAGCTAATTTTTTTAGTAAAGATGGCGTTTCACCATGTTGGCGAGGTTGGTCTCGAACTCGTGACCTCAGGTGATCCATGTGCCTCAGCCTCCCAAAGTGCTGGGATTACAGGTGTGAGCCACCGTGCCCGGCCTATACTAGTTTTACAAAGTAAGGAACTGAGGCTTGGAGAAAGTAAACAAATTACTTGAAGTCACTTAGCTTGTAAATGGTAGACTCACCTTCAACTCAGAGAACATAATTCATACCCTGTGCTCTTGACCATGTTTGATTACTCTTCTCATCTGGCTTGGCTCCCAATCCCCATGCCAGTTTTGAGCATTTTACATAAATCTATTGTTGCCCTTATGATATTTTGCTGCAATTTATTTATTTACTATCTACCTCTTCTAATAAACTATTGGCTCACTAAAGGAGAAAACTGTGTCTGAATTCCCACCACACAGGACATATCTTTTTTTGCTGGATTGAATTAATACCCGGTTGCAGACGCAAAGAGAGCTTAAATAATATGCCTTTGACTGCTCAGTCAGTGTGTGTAGCAAAGTTGGGATCTTCTGTCAAAAACACTCTAGGTCAGTGGTTCTCAAATGTCGCGCCTGGGCCAAATGCATCAGCATCACCTAGGAACTTGTTAGAAATGCAAATTATTGATCTCACTCCAGATTTACAGAATAAGATTTTGTAGAGGTAAGGCCCAGAAGTTTGTGTTTTAAAACACACTTCTTAGAATTCTGATGCACCCTAAAGTCTGAGAATCATCTCTCGAGGGTGAAGGAACATAACAGTTTAATAAAAACAGAAAGGTTTGCTGAGCATGCAGCTTAATAAATCCATTTGTTTGATTTGCTGTATTATTAGGCTTATGCAATATTATATCTTATTGAAAATGAAAAATTCATCTCAGAACTCTAATGTTTTTATTTTGAAAAAAATTCAATCCAAAGCAATTAGCTATTCCATTAGTCAATCAGGCATTGAATTAATAATTTTATAATCAATAAGAAAATTCAGTGAAGAAAAGAGTCCAATGGCCACATGGGTATGCCTACCTGGAAGAACCAAGTCAGGTAGAAACTCAAGTTCCGGTGAGCACTGTGTATAATTTCCAGTGAAACAAAAACTAGCCACAATCTGCAGATCTGTGGTACGGGTACCAAGTTATGTTTTAGTAGTTCCATCGAAGTTCTAATTACACTGACAGTAATAGAAGCAGCAAACTACTAGAACCAACATTTAGGACTCTTATATTCACAGGAAAACAGCAAATCAGTTCTCTAGAAATTAGAAATATTTCAATCCCAACATCACATCATGAGAAAATAAGCAAAAGAAACTTAAAAGATTGTTGTTTAAAGACAAATTTGCCTTTTAAATATGTTAAGAGTAGTTATTTTGCATTTAAATCAAAGTTCATTTATAGTTATATTGATTTGCACATGCTTTGGAATTATGTGTGCCACAACGTGTAAATATTTTAACTAAAATCTTCATTGGATTTCTGAAACCCTTCCCCACTAACACCAATTTTTCTAAATAGTGTCTCCTCCCCTACTGCCTGCTACTGAGTTTAAAAGCTAAAAGACTCTTGTAACTATACCTCTTCTTTTTCTAGGTATGTAAAGTCCTCTGAGAATTAGTTTAGCATAATAGCCCAAGATATTTCAGTTTGATATATGTAGTACTAATATGAAAAAATCCTCAGAACTCTTTTTATATATTATATGTGGATATACATATATAATAAAAATTTATTAGCCATTATCTCTTAATTCCTTAGTTTCTCTTCTGGAATACCAACAATGATTATATTACTAAGTTTATGGTTGTTTTCCTCCCCTGACATTATTGTTTTGATTTTGAATGTACTAAGGACATATTAATAGAATGGCAAATTTAGCAGTAAGAGCTAGAATTCCATTTGGATTGAGGAGCAAAGATGGAAAATTGGTTCAATCAAAGATTTAAGCCCTCTACAGAATGTAAAAATCTTCTTTGCAAGATATGATGGAGGCACTGTGTAAAACTAGTTCATGGCTTCTCCTGTAATAAAGACTCAACTCTCAGGTTGTTGGAAATCATGAGAGTTTCTTTATAGAAACAAAACAAAACAAAACAAAACCAAAAAACCCTTTTTGCAGCATAATCACTTCAGTAAAAACATCTAACATTTCCAAGGAAAGCATTTTTTACTTTATACACTACCTACAGTATTTTTATTCTACTTAGGTTGTTTTGCTTTACCTTATCCTGATCTCTGTATACATTTTTTTCTTGTTAAATATCTGAGCAAATTGAAGCAAAAATTAGATACATTCAGGCTTTGTAGGCTTCTCTCTCCTACCTGCCATTGGCACCTTCTGACAGGAAATAGTGAAAATTCAAAGTCAAACAATTTAGTACATGGAACTGAATTTTCAGAGAATAGATATTTGTATTGTATGAGTAAAGGGCACAGTTGTACACTGACAAGGATAAAGATGTAAACATGTAACTGTGTATCTATATATCACACGCATGTATTTGGGGTTAAAACATCATATAATCATTTTCCCAAGGCTCTACATGCACTGAAATTTAGACGTGGCAGGGGTATAAAATGAGAGGGTACACAGGTTAGTGCTAACTGGAGTCCTTTTGGTTGCGTGAATGCCAAAGCAACTTTCAAAATATTTCAAAACAGCTGCTAGCATGTAAAGATTTTAACTGAAGGAGCAGAGTAATGAAATCTGAATTACTAATGAGAGAATAAACTTATATTTTGCTTAAGGTCCTTAATGAACATGGAGATAAGCAGATCCAATAAGGAATTTGTCTCTCATGCATGCAAACCGACCTTCTGAAACTATACATGTAAGGATAAAATACTGAAACAGACTTAACAAGTGCATTGTAAGGTAACCTACTGTGCAAATCTTCTTTGAGTATTTTGTGTATTCCTGTTTTAGAAAACAAACTTTCTGGAGGGCAGGAGCCATATTAATTCTCGTAAAGATGGGTAATTGAAAGCTTGGAACTTTGAAGTTGAATGTGCTCATTAAACTATTTTGATAACAAAGCACAATTGAAAAGGCTTCAGTTTATGTAGTTTTAAATGTCCAACAACAAATCTCACATTTTCTTTCCATTGGGGCAATTTTGCCCTTTGGGCTTCCAAGAAAAAATTGCCCTCCAAAAGTGACAGGAAACAGAGTGATACATTTTTGTAAAATAAGTAGTGTAAAATAACGATTTCGTAAAATAGGTAGTGAATAAAATGAAATTGCTGGCCTCTTCCAGTCATAGAATTGGTATTTGAAACAAAGAAGAGCAGTAATATTCTTTGTAAATATAACTCGTTGACTGTGCAGAAAGACTTTAAAAGGGACACTAATCTAAAAGTTCTGCACTTCTGGCCACAGAGGGCTTTTCCCTCCTTTGACTCACTTGGCACATTGAGGCTGCCTCTGGATGCACAGGATCCAGGTGGAATATTGCATTACATTCCTGGAGTACACATGGATCCAGGAGCCACTTGCTGGAAGCCTCCATCAACTGGTTGGCCTAGACATCTGTGGCAGGCACAGCACCACCCCACAATGGGCCAACAATTAAAAGCTATTTTATAGAAAGGCATCGCCTGCATCGGGGTTCATTTTTAGCCTCATTCATGAGTCATTTACATACTACTAGACTTCCTTTGGCCTACAATACCGCCGGCCTTGACCAATGCAGTCAGAGAAAGAAACTTTTCCCAATCCCTAAAACATTCCTGACCGCTCTCAAATTGGCATAAACTCCCATTTCTCGCTCTGAGAAAGCCTGTGCAGAGCCAAGGAGTGGTATTTATGATCTTTTCATAGCCCGAGAGGTAGGGAGGAGAGCGCGCTGAGATCCAAGTCAACCTGCGACGCCCAGCGCTGTGTGCTCCGCGTGGGATGAGGACCCACTTCTGTGATCAAATCTTTTCCACCAGCCTGGCCTCCGCCCCCATGCCCACAATCCCGTCCCAAAGACCTTGCGTTTGGCCTCTGCACAATAAGTATCCCCGAAATGAATGCCGATAAGCTAGAAAATGATTTCTTCTCGGGAAGGAGGGAGTCAGGACCTCGGTTAGGTCTTCAACAAATTCGTGGGATCCCTCACACAAGGCACAGATGCTCATTACGATTCTTTTTACGTGCAACACGTGGGGGACGAAGCAGTTTCATATCTCCTGGTATTATCTGCCGTCCAAAGCATTTTCTTTGAAAGGAAAATGGAAACGCAGCTGCGCCGTGGGCCCGGCCAGCGAGAGCTGGGGCTCCCTCCCTCTGTTTCCCAGCGGCTGCCGGGCGCAGGAGGCGCCTCCGGAAACTGACTTGGGTTAGGGGAGTTCAGAGGTTGCCCCGGCAGGCGCGGGACGCCGCCAGGGCAAAGGCTAGCCTTTGTGCGGGTTGGCTGTTTCCCGAGAGCCATCAGGGTGGGAGGGGACGCCCGGGTCTGCGGCAAGGGCAGGCGTCTGGCCCCTACACCGTGTGCGGGGACGCTGGGCTGGGCGGCCTGTGTCACTCTCGGCCTTGGCAACTTCTGGCCAATCCGCCCTGCCCCTCTGTGTCCCGGCGTGCCGGCTGCGCCCTAGGCTCAAAGGGTTAAGCAGGTGCCTCTCCGGGCGAGGCGCTATTGGCCGAGGGCTGGGGCGGCGCGGCCGCGGTCACCACGCTAAGCCGATCCCAACTTGGGTTCTTGCGGAAGGCAAGGCGGCCGGCCACTCGTCCCCTGGCTGCGGCTGCGGCTGCAGCTGTGGGGCCCGGGCCTTGGCGTGCAGGGAGTGGGAAGGAGAAAGGACAAGAAGGGGCAAGCACCAGCCGCACCAGCAAAGGGGGCGAGGGTGGCGCGCGCAAGATGAGGGGAGCCGGAGCCCTTCATCCCGAAGGAGACTGCGCCCACCGCCCGCAACTCCACTCCCGGCTCGCGAGCCGGAAGAAAGAGGAGGAAGTGGGACAACGGGGGTCCTGGGCAGGGGGTGGGGGAAACGATCAACTCCTACCGCCCCCACCCACTAGCCGAGTGAAAAGGAATGCAAGTCGTCACTTAAAAAGGCTCACCCAAACCGCAGGCATGCCTCCTCACCCCTTAAAGAAACATTGATGTAATAGTGTGGAGAAGTAACTGAGAGACGCGAGGAAATAAATGCACGTGTTTTCTCTTTTTGTTTCCCTGGTGGTTGGAATTTGCAGAGTTCGTCTCAGTGGTGGCTGCTAATTTATTCGTTTCATCGGTCGAAAGGGGCGTATAGAGGTGGGTCATCGGGGCACAACCGGATCCCTCTAGCCGGACCTACAGTCCTCACCTCACAAGTTTGTCCAAGACCAACCCGCCCGCCCACCAGTAGCGGGAAGAGCCCATTCTTACAAGGAGAACAAACTCTCCATTGCACAAAAGCGGCTTCTTTTTTTCTCTCCGTCTTTGCACACCATCCCTCCTCGATAAGTATCAAGTTCTTGAGGAGCCCAACTTGCGCTTGGCAGCCCTCGCGCTGCCTGATGTGCATAAGACGGGCAGAGTGGGGTTCCGGACAGGAAGGGAGGCTCTACGCCCCCATTCCTGCACACGCGGGCTGGCTTCCAGGTTGCTGGAAGCCGCGGGAGGCGCGAGCTTGCCTGGATGGTGGTTATTTCTCTAGAGAAAGGAGGGGAGAGAGAGCGCGCCTGAGTCTTGCACTTTGGGTCGGAAGTGCGCGGCGTGTGTGTGTGTGGGTGTGTGTGTAGAGGGGGGCGGGAAAGAAACGCACTCTCCGCTGCCGGTCATTCCCTTGCACCGGCCAAGTCCTCGCCAAGCCTCCCGGTGCATCCTTCCTCCGCCACCCCCTCCCCTTCTTCCCTCAGCTGGGCTCGCGCGGCGCAGCCGGAGCAGCCAGTGAGAGCAACATCCTGGAAAGAGGGGGGAGCACCGCCGCCCCCCAAAAGGGAAAAAGGCCCCACCCTGACACGTTTTGCTGTTTGCAAGTCCCTCGCACGCCCCCCGCACCTCCTCCTCGCGCTCGCGGCACCCCCCCCACCCCAGCCCGCTGCGCGCACATCAAAGCGTCTCTCCGCCGCGCACAGTGGCCGCGGCTCACTAATGGGATTGCAGGCTGGTGCCTGGCTCCGCTGCTGCCGCCGCCGCTGCTCGCGCTGCTGCTGCTGCCGCCGCCCGAGCCCGAGCCCGAACCCCCGCCAGCCCGTGCCCAGAGCCGCCGCGCCCGGGGGCCGAAGCCGCGGCGATGATCCGAATCTTTCCGGATTTCAGCGTGCAGGTGACGGCCGCGGCGGCCGGCGGGGCGGCCGCGGGGGTGCCGGCCGGCGCGGGCATGGGGAGGGCCGGCGCCGCGGCCAACGGCACCCCGCAGAACGTCCAGGGCATCACCTCCTACCAACAGCGGTGAGTAGTCCCGCCTGGACTGGGATAGCGCCCCCGCCCCGGGGTGCTTGGGTGGGACTCACTTTGCCTCCTGTTTTGTGCCTTACAACACACATGCAGCACATTGCCAGGGCTCACTTTGCCTGCCCTTCGTTCTACAGATGAGGAAGAAAAACACACTTCACTTTGGTGGATTGAAAAGCACTCCAGTGCGCTGGCGAAGTGAAATCATCCTTTGCCCTTTGCCTGGCCCCCAAATTCAGAGCCTCAGCCCCGAGTAGCGGAGGAGTTGCAGCGAAGTCTGAGACGCCGCACAAGGTGCTTTTGCAAAGTTTAGGATCCTCATCCCTTTCCAGTGGAATTTTCTCAGTGCCCCAGCCGGATGCGGACCCGCGCAGACGGACAGCTAGGGGGGCAATTGATCACTGGAGGCTGATTGATCATTTGTTTCCAAACAGAATAGGAACGATTTTCACGTGTAGCTGTAGACTTGGAATTCTACATAACAGTGTTATCATGTCACCTGTTACTACAGGGAAATACAGCATGAAATCCGAGTCTCCTCGGCGCTGTTAAGTATTCATCTTAAACGCATTATAATGCAAATGCCTGAGATTCAGGCATACAAGTTAGGAAGCAAATTTTACAAAGTCAGGGTAGGTGGTGAGAAGGAAGTTTTAAAGTATTATTTGTTTGTATTTCTCTTAAAAGTATTTATAGATTTTTCTTAAAAATTATGTATTTGACATTGAAATAGTAATTTGATTCAATTAGGAAAGAAAGGGAAAGCAATTTACCACCACCAACAGCTTTAGAACCCTGAAGTTTTTCCTGAGGACAACTTTTGATGTTCCAAGATTTTACTGAAAATGTAATCCACGAAAATGCGCTGAGAAAAACTAACAATGTACTGTGAAAGGTAAACTCCCCATTTGTGGGGCTTGGTTTTATAAAAGATGGAAGAAAAAAGAGCACATGAAAGTGTGAAATTAAATATTTGTGTTTCCCAGATTGCACACGATTAAACATCTGAGAGATTTGCCAATGGCATTTAACTTAAAATATACACAATGCATAATTCAAATAACAGTTCCTATTTTTACCTTGTATTTCAAACTTCATTGATTTGAGAACCTTTGATTTGAACCAACAGTATTTAAACTGAAAAGGTTAAGATAATCTATCACTGCCATATTTTGTGCCTTCCAACCAATGGCCCAGTGACCAGAGCAGATTTTGCATAACACATTGAGTGTTTTCCAAGTTGATGCCCAGTATTCCAAATATTCTGTAGAAGACTTCATTATATGCTCTGTGTACTGCCTGAAGTTTTTTTCTTTCTTTCTTTTTTTAAGAGTTTGGAAAATAACTCAAAAAGGGGTTATTCCTTGTCAAAGAGATTTTTGATTTAAATTATTTTAGTCTTGTTTTACTTCAGTGATTACAGGAACCTTTAATACAAAAGATCTGGGTCTCTTTCAAACATAAAAGACTAGAAAAGAATGAGATTTTTCCTTTTCATGGTTCAGGTATGTTTTTTTTTGTCACTTATACAACATTTAAATGACAATAGAATCTGGCGGTCACTTTAACTAGGAAGTGCAGGCAATGGTCACAGTAGTATGGTCTGTGAAGTAGGGAGTCAAGGGTCAGAAGTGTCAGATGGCCTTTGGAAGATTTCAGGGACCTCCGGGAACTTGAGCTAACCTATACCATATAAATTGAGCATAAAGGGGTGGGGGTTTAGGAATTTTCTGCCATCAGGTTTGCTCTGAGTGTTGTTGTTATCCCTTACCATAAAGATCACCTCAAAGACAATTTCCCCTCAAGGCAGGAGCACCAGGGGCAGTCCCCTACAGTCTGCCACCTCAACACTGAGAGCTGCATTGGTGCTTTCCACTTTCAACTCTGAATTTGGGTCCCTTATGAAGTCTCTGAATTCCACTGCAGTTCTAAAGACTAAGGCTTTTTTTTTTTTTTTTTTTTTTTTCCTAGCATCTCTAAACTTTAGCTTTTGGGGTGCATTATTCCCTCCTTCGATTTTTATGTTATATTGACAGAAGAGAAGATGATAGCTGTGAAAAATTTAGACTTCTTTGATTTTGTTACTAAGACATGATGACACCTGTTACTGTCTTTTAGTTAAAATAGGTGGAGGGGGGCAGAGAGTGAGCCGTGTAGGGCAAGGTCATTGGTAGGTGTTGGAGGTAGGGTCTGAGTCAGGAGTCCCCTGTCCTCTGGCACCTCAACAGGATTGTGGGGTTCTGAGGGACAGACTTAGTTTCCGCTTGGATTTGTTTCCATCTGGATTTAAGTGAATGGTGACATATCATTTTACCAAAAAATTATTTTTAAGTACTTTTGAGGAGTCCGCCACGGGAGTGACAGGAGTGGGGGGTTTTCAAGCAAAGAGTGGCCTGTTGGGAGACTACAAGCTTCTCTCATTTGTCATCTTGGGGCAGAAACCCCCCAGACTGGGTGTCCTGGAGCCAACACTTTGAACTGGCAACTTTTTCCCTTCTCTGCCAGCCCATGTATATCTTGTCCATAACACTCTCCACTCCAGTTCATTTCTCATTCTCTCCTACCTGTAGAGTGTACTCCAAAGAGAACTTAAAACACCATCATGCAGATTAAACACCTCTACCACGAAAAACATTTATGTGTTCGTTGGAAGTTTCCAACTCCCAGCCCTACTTTACTGAAGTCGTAGAGACCGAATGGAGGACCCCTTTTCAGGTCTTTATTTTTTTTCGTAAGTTTAAAGTCAAATGCAGAACCTCACACAGGACTGATGTTTTCCATCAGGCGCTTTCATTCATTCAAAGTGGAAATGCTTTGGGAGTCCTTTCTACTTGCCTGGTTGACACATGACTGACCCAAGTCTCTGCGTAAAAAGCTGTCCACACGCTTCTGATTGGTTTAGTGGAGAAAACGCACTGACCAGGGTCTACCCAGGTAACAGGATTCTAGCGCGGGCCCTGGACTGAGTAGCCAGCCTTTCTCTAGGCCTTGCTGAACTGTCAAACCGGGGTGCGGCTAGGCTAGATCCCAGAGGGCGCAGTCCGGTCCCAGGTCCCAGGACCCGAGTCTGGAGGGACTTCCATATGTGAGTTTAAACGCGCGGGGATTCACCTGTGAACCCTGGGGTCTGCACTCCTGTACGTCCGTGACTGATGCAGATGCTCCGGCTTTGGGAACGCTGCTGAGAGCCCCGGAGCCACAAGGTGCTTGTGCTGCTGCTGCGCCGCCCACGGGGCTCTCGGGCCCGCTTGCTTGGGCCAGCGCACCCCCCACCCGCATTGATTTCCGCTGCCCCCAAGGAGCTCCCGGGACTGTGTCCTGCCCCAGCTCGCTCCCGTGGCCTCCCAGTTCCTTTTGCTGTTTCTTTCTTTCTTCCTGGCTGCAATACTCCAGAGAAGGGAAGTGTTTGAAACTGCAACTGAGTGGCGTTGTTGCGCCGGCAGCCGAGCCTTCCAGTCCCCCAACGAGAAGAGAGAGAGAGAGAGAGAGAGAGAGATTGAGAGAGAGAGAGAGAGAGAGATTGAGAGAGAGAGGAGAAGGGGGGGTGTGTGTGTCTGTGTGCGAGAGAGCGCTCTGGAGCAAAGCAGCTGGAAAATGCCCAGAAATACTTTCACAGCGGTCAAGCTGGAACCCCCTGCGTGTCCTCCCCTTTCCCGCTCCTCCCGGCCTAGACCCCGCGCCCCCCGCCGGGAGGGTGTGCGCCCCACCTGCCACCGGGTGGCTCCGGGTGGTAGAAAGGGGTGACGGGGGGGGCGCGGGTGGTGGCGCGGGGTGAGAACCTGGAGGCGGCGGGGCCCTGGGCCGGGCAGCCCGCGGGACCGCGCGGCCGCCTCCCCCCGCCGCCGCCGCCTCCCCCTCCTCCTCCGCCGCCGCCGCCGCCGGTCGCCTGTCTCCGCGCCGGGCATGCCTCGGGAGCCGGGGCGGCCCGGGCCGCGGGCGCTCTGCGGCGCATGGACGGCGGCGGCGCCCGGCAAGCAGCTGGAGGAGAAGGCGCAGGCGGCGGAGGAGGCGGCGACCCACGCCTGGGAGCACCGGCGGCGCGAGGGGACGACCGGCCGCCGGCGAGGCTCTGGCCCCACTACTTTTCCGTAGCCTCCCCGCCTCAACAGCACGGCCGCCGCCGCCGCCGCCGCCGCCGCCACGGCCACGGCCACGGCCACGGCCCCGGCCGCCGCCCGCCGGGCAGCCCAGAGCGCCGCGCACGGCCGCACTCTCCCGCCACCCCACGCACACGCACACCCCCGCCCGCCCACGCCCCCCACCCGGGAGGGGGGAGAAAGGCAAAAAGTAAGAGAGGAAAAAAAATAGCAGGAAGATGGCGCCCACCAAGCCCAGCTTTCAGCAGGATCCTTCCAGGCGAGAACGGTAACACTTTTCTGTTTATTGAACCTGCCGCCGGGCCGCTGCTCCCGCCGCCGCCGCCGCCGCCGCCGCCTCCGCCGCCGAGGGCCCAGCTCCGCCGCCCGCCCGCCTCCTGGGCCGCGAGCCCGCGGGGACCTCGTCTGGGCGCAGCGCTCGCCCGGGGCCCCGCGCATTGTCCCCGCGGCGGCTGCGGCAGCGAGCGGCTCTGGCGGCGGCCGGGCTCTCTGAGCAGTCGCACCTCCTCGGCTCGGCGAATAGAGTGACTCGCTGACAAAAAAAAAAAAAAAAAAAAAAAAAAAAAAAAAAAAAGAAAAGAAGAAAGAAACAGAAAAGAGAAAAAGAAAAAGAGAAACAAACAGAGATGCGAAGGCGCTGCCGTGTGACGGGAGCAGCAGCGAGGGTGGGGGGCCGGGGATCCCCGGGGCCGCCGCAGGTCCCCTGGCAGCTGCTCTCGAGGAAGGGAATAAGGCTGGGGAGGGGGAGGGAAGGCGGCGAGCAGGGGGAGGAGGCGAGGAGCAGGAGGAGGAGGCCGGGGGCGGGGAGCGCGGAGCTCGCGCCAGGCCCGGAATGTGTCGCGGAGGGGCCGGCTCCGGCTCCGTCTCCGCGCGAGTAGCTAGGCCGGGCCGAGCCCAGAGGAGCGCGGCCGCCGCCTCCCCGCCTCCCCGCCTCCCGGGCTGCGCCCTCTGCTCGGCAACTTGTGGGTCTCCCACTCTGCCCTCCGCTCTCATCTTTCCCTCCCCTCCATGCCCCTCCCAAAGGAAAAAGAAAAATAAAGAAGAAAACCCTCAAATCCAAATAAGCAAACAAACAGCGAGATCCAAAATGTGTCAGCAGTTGGAGCATCTATGCCCCGTTAGTTACTGTTTGGGGATCTGTGTTTTAAAAAGTTCCTGGTGAGAATTGCATATCCAGGCAAGGGGCTCAGTGGAGCATGTCTGTTTGAAGTTAGTTAAACTAGTACAGCCCCAGGAAAAGGGAGTTTGTGTTCAAAATACCCGTAACTGTCCTACGTGAGTAGCATTGATAGATTTTCAGAGTAACTCAGCACCCCCTCCCCATCACCACCAACGTGGTTTTCCCTCCTGCTGTCCACCCAGCCTACTTTCTTTGGAATCCTATTTACTATTAATTGGCAGCGTTAATGACATTAATTGTATATAGCATATTGGTTTGAGCAAAGTGGATATCTCTTTCTGTCTCCGAAGAGGAAAGGCGCAGTAGGAAGCATGAAATGTTACCCATTGATTCATGAGGAAAACAAATACAGTCAGATATATGCACCCCCACCCGCAGCAGGCACGTTGATTTTCCTCACAGGCTTAAGTGAACTTGAAGACAAGGGGTGTGCTTAGTTGCAAGATTTAATTATTATAACATAGTTTTATTTTTGATGCAACATAATATTTAACCTATAGCTTACATCAGAAGACGGTAAGGAGATATTCAGGCATCCATTCATTTAAAAAGCTTATATTGTACTGTTGCTTATTTCTTTCATACAATAGGGAAGGCAGAAATGTCAGGATTAAGGAATACTTTTGTTAAGTAGATACATAATTGACTAATTCTAAACTCGAGATGATTCTGTAAACATCATGTATCAGAAAGTAAATCATACAAAATCCAGTTTTAAAAGATGTTAAATGTGTATAGCATTAATTATTGCTCCCAAACTGTAGAAAATCTGATAACTCATATAGCTAAAATGAGCATTTACTTCTTAAGAAGTATCAGTGTTTCATGAAGAATTCACATATTACTTTACTCTTGTAGTAAAAAAAATAATTTCTCAGAGCGTTGTGCAAGGATTTTAAAAATTATTTTTTATCTAACATGAATACTTTTTGAAATCAGAAGTTTATAATTGGTTTTCACCTCCCTCCCTCCCTCCCTCCCTCCCTCCCTCCCAGTTGTGTTGTTAATAAATGTATTTAGTGGGATGGCCCCAGTAATCTCTCTAGCAGAGGCCTATTTGTGTGCCATTTTGGGAATTTCTCTGAGATAAGAATCTCAGAGATAGAATTAATTTCTAGAGGAAACTTCATAGCCTGTGCATGAGTGCTTTCTTTATCACCTGTCTCCATTTGGCATTCGAAGAAGGTAAATCAAAGTGTGCGATTTGTTATTCTGCTCCACTTGAGAGCTGAACTAAATAACACTTGGTCTGAAATTCTGATTGAAGTTGTAGGAGGATATACTGTATTTAATTTAATGCCCTTTAATAGCATCTTCTTGTTCAGCTTGGATGCTGTCATTTTAAAGGTTGGATCTGAGAAGGTTTAACCTGTATGGAGAAGGAGGAGTAATAACAGCGGGGTGCGGGGCAGAAGGAGCACTGTAGAAGATAGGAAGGAAGGAGTTATAAACTAAGCCTTTCAAAAGGCAGTAACCACCAACTTGGCCCCTTATCCAAACAGTTGTTTTATGCCCCAAGGGTTCACTCTGTTATCAGGGTTTTAAATGCTCTTAACACTTTAAGTGTAAACATTACACATGTAAGTTGATTTGGTTTTGTAATGAGAAATGGGAAATCAGATGGTTTGTTCAGGAGGGGGCTGTTTTTCATACTACTTGCTTCAAGTAAGTGAATAATTCCACCTTTATTTGCACATTGTGCCTAGAACTTGTTGGCTAATGGTAGTATTTCCCTGTAGCAGTTGAACACAAATATGTTTATAAAAGATGACTTTCTGTGGATATGTTTTAAATAGTATTCTCCTATTTATTAAAAAAAAAATGTTTTCCAAATCATTGATTTCACAGAGGCATTTATGGACAATGTATTCTTTACTGCTTTTCAAATATATTAGTAAGCAGAAACAGAGAAAAATATATCTTTTGAATTGTCTCATTTATTTGTGAAATATCTAACCTGTGTATAATAATACAGTACCAAAGTCATTTCCTTATAGTAATGTTTATAATGTAAATTTCAGAAAAATAAGCTCATTCTTGATAATGTCTTTGGTTACTATTTAGTGCTTCTTAAATTTCTCTGAGTTATATATACAGAAAGTGCCTCTTTAGAGCCTGAAAGAACAAGTTGAAAACCTTGTGTACATAAACTTGTTTGATTTTCTTTAAACTCCAATAGGCTGCAAATTATATAGCGCTACCACAAAGTTTTTCTACTATGTGGATGTATAACCAAGAAAATTAGACAGAGAGAAGTGTCAAGCATATGATATGCCCATGCTGATTTGCAAAGCATATCCCAGTAGCACAAGGCTTTTGGTTGAAAAAGTAAAGGTGATGGAGACTGTTTTTTGGACCTATTTCTATCTACAGTATAAGCTTAAATAGGGGTGATAAATGATTATATGCATTGTCTAACACTTGCTTATATATATAAATAGCTCCAAAAGATTGCTTAAATGATAATCGAAAATATGAAATAGGATGGCCTTCATATCACAAGGCCAAGGGTCTACAAATGGAAAAACTGAAATAATGAAATATTTCCAAGGCAACAGACTGTCAACAAGAACTGTAATGCATGGGCATATCATGATCCACCAGAGAGGATATTAGATCGTATAGCTCCAGAGCCAGGAGTTATAATGACCTTTATTATGTAAGACCCTCCCACATTACAACATCTTTTCAGATGTCCAATTTCTGATTTATGAATTGAAAGGCATATAACTGCTCCACATGCACAATATGCTAATCACTGGATTTGATTCCTTACAGTGAGCAAATGAGCAAACTTGAATTCAACATTATTTGATCCTTTTTTTTTTTTTTTTTAAGTTACATGAGGTATTTTCAGCACCTAGTAGTATTATTAGTAAGGTTTTGGTTTCTGTGTCTTTATATAGTCTTAAAAATATGGCTAAAAGTGATGTGTAATTAATACCTCAGCAATGAATTGGTAAGACTTATACTGTACTTCAAATATAATCCACAAATTGGAGTAGTTTGATAATTTTAGTCATATGCATTTTGATTTTCCCCTGTAATTCTTCTACCCGATGACTGCCCCTATACTGTAATATAGCTATTTTACGAGAATGCCAGAATACCTGTGAACCACCTTACTCCTTTTCCCTGCCCCAGTTCCTGGTCTGGGCTTCAGTGGTATGTTAACATTGTGTGTGTTTGAAGTGGGACCTGCTGCTAGGATTCCCTGCTCTGTGGTGAGGTTTTCTATGGCTTCTGTGAAGCAGCACTTTTGGGGAAGCATTATTTATTTTCTTAAGCTGTAGGTCTTCATATTTGGGGATTTCTTCTTTCTTTTCTCCCTCTTTCTCTCTCTGTCTCTCTCTCTCTCTCTTTCTCTATCTGTCTGTCTGTCTTTTCAGAGTCTTGCTCTGTTGCCCAGGCATGCTGGAGTGCACTGGCACAATCTCAGCTCACTGCAACCTCTGCCTTCAAGTGATTCTCCTGTCTCAGCCTCCCAAATAGCTGGGATTACAGGCACATGCCAATACACCCAGCTAATTTTTGTATTTTTAGTAGAGATGGGGGTTTCACCATGTTGGCCAGGCTCGTCTCAAACTCCTGACCTCAGGTGATCTGCCTGCCTCAGACTCCTAAAGTGCTGGGATTACAGGCATGAGCCACTGTGCCTGGCCTTTATTTGGGGATATTTATGGAGAGTATATTACAAAAATTTCAAAATCCTTTGAATGCTTTCCTTTACTAACTTCCTTAAGTGCTTTACTATTAATAATGACCTTAATGTAACCTTAATCTGTTTTTGTTTTTCTAAAATTCTAGTAAACCTGTATCTTATGCAGAATGTCACTAAATTTAAATAAAATTAACCCACATGAAAGCAGAACTAGCCCCCGCCACCTCCATGCTATGTTTACACAGTCACTTTTTCTGCTTATAACATTTAATCACTCTAATTGATTTTTAAAAGTTCTGCATTGTATTGGGGCTACAGTCTAACGTCAGGTGTTTTATAGACATGTCTTTAACTGCTTAGGATGAATAAAGCTGAAACTTAGTAACTGAGTTAGTATGTTAAATTTTAGTTGATTAAATATTATTCTTTAAATTTTAAATGCTATCAAAATTGCACATAATGGAATATGTGAAACTTTAAATATATAAATCTATGATTAGTAAGAACTAGAATTTATGGAAAAATCCAATTGTTTGCATTCGATGATGTTACTATTTTCCTAGTAAATAGTAGCCTTTTTTTCCCCCTCATTGGTCAGTGTAATAAACCAACTATAACTGAATGGTATTTTTACTGCGCTGGGCCTCATTAGTGTGAATAGGATGTTTGCACTATTAAGTTTGATAGAATAGTTAGAAGAATGTGTAGTAATATTAGTAATACTACAATGCAGAAACAGGACATGGCTTAGTAAGGATAAAGTAACTGCGACTATATCTGAAATGACTAGGGCAGTGACAACATTAAGCAATAGTTGAAGTTTTCTGTATGCATTTGTAAAACATAGTGTCTTGGTGAATTAATTGAAATGCTGTGGTCATGTATATGAAACCAGGAGAAGCAAGATGAATATCTTATGTTACTATGGCCCACCGTTCCCCTGGCCCTAGACTGTAATGATTGACTGGTTTTTTCATTCAGCTTTATTTATTGAACCTCTACTGTGGACCATGGTGATGCGTGCCAGGTACAGTACTAAATATATACCTTGTAAGGGCAGTTGCTTTGGTTATAGGCTTGCCCTTCTATTGGATATACAGAATATTATAGAGAGCCAGAAGACACCCTTTTCTAAAAGAGTAAGAAGTAATGAATTCATAGAAATATAAGGCTTTCTTTTTTCACTTCTGTTAGCTCAGTGTTCTGGGAGGATAGTTATTCAATTTGGAAACTATTGTAATTAGTGACTATAAAGTGATTAGAGGCTTCTGGAAGAAGGAGTGAGAAAAGATACGGTATAAATTGAAGTGAAATCATAGCAAATTTTATAAAAGTCATTTTGATGGGATTTAAAAATAAAAATAGTATATGATGATGATGATTATATAATATAAACATTGGACACTGCCATGTTTCAGACACTATATTACATGCTTCACAATAATTTTCTCTTTAGTTTCCCCACTGACCTATGAGGGAAGTGCTAATATCCCCATTTATGCATGAGAAAATAGAGGTTTAGCATTCTCAAGGAAGGTGATAGAGTTAGAGACTGAATTCAGGTTTGTCTCTGAGGTGAACTTAGGCAGTACAGTCTTTGTAGAAACGTACGTGAACACCAGTGTGGAAGGGCCTGCGTTTTCAGACTTTCCAAACTCAGAGATTTCCGAGCCAATATCAGAGAGTTCCAATGGCAGAAAGACCAATTCACTGTGGGTAGTGAACGATAGCCCTGTGTTTTGGTCCTTCATCAGATGTTTGGAGAAATACAGTGTTTATGAAATTAGAGAAAGAATCAATATTGAAAGCATCGTTACCTCACCCTTTGCTGTCCCAGTAGTTTTGTGGGCGAACTCCATAGCTATACATACTTTAGGGCAGATTTGTAGCTGAGTGGTGTCAGAAGAATCAGGTTTCCATGTACATCTGCCTCTTTGGTCACAGCATATGAAGTTCTCAAGGCCCTCTGCTCATATAATTCATGGCTCAGAGTGTGCCACAAGTTTGTCTAAAGATTAGAGTTGAAGCATTTTTATTTTGTAATACTTTTGCCACTGGTTGTGTAGAAACAGTCTCATAAGGCTTTCTGAATAACTCATTTTAGTACCTAACTGTATTTCTGGACATTGTTTTTTGAAATTTATAAGGATTTGTACAAGTTGGCCTCCTGCCAAATTATCTGGCATTGTAACAGTGGCAGCAAGCATTTATATAGCATCGTGTGCTAATAAACAGGTACTTTTCTAAGAGCTTTACATGCATTCACTCATTTAATTAAAAATATGACATGTTAAAATGGACCACAATAAATACATAAATGGTAAGTTATTATTTACTCCCCCATCCCTGCAACACACACACACACACACACACACACACGCAGAGTCATCTTCAAGAAGGGAAAGTTAGGCTTTGGTACCATTTTTTTTCTCTATGCCAGGAACCCTAGGGGTTGGTCCCATACATAACAGTTCTTTAACAAAAACTGTACTTTAGGAAACTTTGTAGCATGTGACGTGGGTGTTCATTGCAGAATATATGCAAGATTGCAGTAGTAGACAAACATGCCACATTTATCTTTATATTTTTGGATGTAATATTGTCAACTAAATAGCTTCTTTAAAAATAACATGTATAATAGAAATTTCAGGCTTTAAAAGACTGAATAAGAATTCTTGAGTATTTGTGGTTGCAAGGTAATTTGCTTGTGTATCAGATTCATTTTTTACATTCAGCAAATATCTTGTTTATGAAAGGATAAGTTGCCTTATAAGATGTGGCAAAGAACTTAAAATTTAGAGGGTTGTTTTACTGAAATATTGAAGATAAAAAACAAAAGTCAATAGGAAGCATTAAGTGAAAAATAGACTACAAAATTTTAAACAGCCGTCAGATCATCTTAGAAAAGATTACATCTGATTACAGTATTATATTATCATCAGTGTTCTAATGCAGAATTAAAGGGCTGTGAGTTGGGTACCTAGTATAAAACATTAAACTTACAAATCTTAATTGCATATTTTGAAAAGTAGTGTCCCACGGCATTTTAAGACCACTTTATAAACTTATAGGGCATTTCAATAATATTTCCTTATATCTGATGAACTAGGGTGTTTTCATTTGTAAGATTTATAAAAAGAATTTTATTATAAAGAATTTAATATTGAATTAAGGGTCATCTGTGTGTGAATATAGATATAATTAACACTCTCTTCCCTAAATCTCTGAATTTTCCTTTCTGCTAAAGTAACACTGCGGGAAAGGATGCTAGCTCTAAACTTCATTCAGAAGCACTTTAACTCAGAGAGATGGCAGTATTTTGATGATGGCAAGTGGAATGATTGAAACTGTTTGCAGAACTTCTCTCTCTGGTCCTAGAAAATGGAGACATGAATGAATAAGGATATTTTATTAACTAGTATGTATTGTGCTGATGGAGGGGACATTTTCCCTTTACAAATATAATTTATTCATCAGAATCTACTTCTAAAAACATATATATTCTATTCATGTATATGATTTTTTTAGTTATATAAGATTTTTGTATATAGTGTATGCAGCTTATATATGTCACATGATACATATATATACACTGTTTACAACATAAATTATATATAAAATATAAGATATACCATGTTTGTGTATGTCTATCTGAAATGGAAAAATGTTACATAGATATCTTGAACATTATAAATGTCTTACTTTAGATTGAGTTACATTTAAATGTATGCAGTGGATTGGTGACTTTTTGTTTTCCTAATGCTGTAAGGAAAAGTAGGCTCATCATTTTTTTTTTTACACATTTTTATTGTTCTGTGTAAATGTAATTTGTTAATCCTGTGAAATTTGTCATAGATAAATTTGCTTGGATTATCTTGTCACCACCGTATCTGCATTCTTTTGTTCATTGCTTATTCATAATTTAACAGTCTGGCAGTGAGCCTTTTTGGGATGCTCACAAAAGATATATGACCTCTACCAGCTGCTACTATAACCTGCAGAATGCACAGCAAGACATTAGAAACGTGAGGATTCCTCTACTGATTAAAGTGCTCTTCATTTAAACAGTCTGTTCATAAGAATCTCAGGAATCTCTTGCTACCAGCAGTTTTGATTTTTTTCTTCCTAACAAAATTAGTTCTAACAATTGAATCTTCATTTGCTATGAATTTTTCACATTATCCAAAGGAAGTTAATTTCTTGAATGCTGTTTCTTCTTTGTAAATAAATACTTAAAACATTTATATTTGGGGGATGTCAAAGTTGTCCAAAAATGGTTTTATTGGGCAATGAAGAATGTAGAGTACATATATTGCATCCTAATCTTAGAAGAAATGGTTGGTTTAATCCTGTCTGAATCTAAGAACTTTACAGTTTATATTCGAAACACTCCATATTATGTAGTATGTAGCAGACATTAAACATAAAATGTTACTTGAAATATAACCACATCTTTAGGTTTTCATTATTCTGAATTAGTTTAGCATATGAATTTATTCTTTTCTCTCTCTTTGCCTCTCTCTTTCTGTCTCTGGAAATCAGCAGATCAGTTTATGAGCAATGGTTAGTTTTTGCCTCTCTCCTGTGCAGGCATATGATTACGGTTCAAAATAATTCATCGCTAATCCATGCAGTATTGGTTCATCTCCATCACTCTGTTCTGTGATTAGAGCCTCAGGCCTGCTGCCTTGCTTTCTGCCCTGATTTTCTTTAACTGCAACCCTTGTTTTAATATAGTTCTGTAGTCACCACTCTCCTACCAGCCCCTCTCCATTCCTCATATATATCGATTGCAGTAGATTAATATTTATTTGAAGCCATTTTTCCAGACTTTGTGAAAAATGTATTCATTTCTTACTGTGACTCTTCATCTAAAGGGAGAGAGGAGAGGGAAAATGTAGAGCTCAGGTATGCAACTCTTAGACAATAAAACTATTGCATTTCCAGTCTTAATTCTTCGCTATGGTCAGTGTATTTTACTTTTTACAGAAATCAGGAACTTTAGTTTCTTTGAAAAAATTTTATACAGAGTAAGGCACAATGTTAACAGTTTAACTCTATGTGTTTCTAACAGTTCTAGAATGGTTTTCTGTATTTTCTAAGGACATACTACAG
The DNA here is from genome assembly GCF_047675955.1 of Chlorocebus sabaeus. Lineage (NCBI taxonomy): Eukaryota > Metazoa > Chordata > Mammalia > Primates > Cercopithecidae > Chlorocebus > Chlorocebus sabaeus. Next base: position 9,165,556 of record NC_132927.1, read on the forward strand.
CCAATGCAATCACCATAATATACATTGATCAGCTTGCATTGAATATTTCCAGACAGGGACACTAAGCTATCATTTTCCTTAGCATCAGAATTTGCCAATTTTACCAGAAGGTCATCTAACAGATTTTAAAAAGACTTTGTTTCAGATCTCAGTAGTCCTGTGTTCCTTTTAATAATTACTTTAGTCTCATTGTAGCTGTGTGTTTGAAAGTGTAGGTCAATGAGGATGATTGCATTCAGAATTTCATGATCTGTGTAGTGGAACAAATTGAAAGCAAAGCCTGTATCAATCACTGTGAAGGGAGGGTTAATTGTTACCGCTTCTCAAGCCTCTGGACAGATAAACCAGTAATGAAATACTTATTGCTCTGATATGTGAATGCTAAAGGATGAAACAATGGAAACAGAAGCAGTCTTCAGAGATAACCAAACAGGCAAAGAGAAAAGAATAAACTAGATGAAAGTATGGAACTGTGTACTGCATTAACTCTCTTAAAGTAATATCGTTTTTAGTCTCCTACCCATATTTTACTGGCAGGTTAGGGCAGTATATATCAGGTTGATAAAGCCAAATAAGAATATAAATGGAAACCATTCTTTCTGTTAAAAATAAAAAGGAAAAAAGTAAAAAGTCCAGTCCTATGCTTTATATGAACTCTATATATTTTATAAAAATAATTATTTTATATTACTAATTATATCACTGTTTAAGGTATTCTTTTTAAAAAAGTTAGTTATGCTACATATATTAAATTTATATATGCATAGATGTCTTAATTCTAGAATGTTTTGAAGGATTGTCTTTGAAGGAATTTTGGAATTTTTGGTTTATTATACACCAAAGTATAGAGGAAATAGTGTAATACATAAAGAAATAGTAAAATAAGAATTAGTGTGGCAAAGAAATCATGAGATTAAATACATTTAACCATTTCTTCCATATGAACTTACCATTTAAACATCTATTAGTTACTTATATGTTGAAATATATGCAAAAATATTTAGCCACATTGAAGTCTTAGGTCCATGACAATCATCTCAACACAGTGGGTAGTTCTGAAAATTAATGAGAATGATAATACTGTAAAGACTGTTCCAGAGTTTGCCCAAATTCATTATCTAAGACTCTTGTTAAGAACATCTCAAAGAATTTTAACCAGGAAAATATATTAATGGTTCAAAAGCATTTTCAAAGCCCTGAATTATAAAAGTATAATGGAATTATATATGCAAGAGTTATAGTTAGCAGCATAGATAACAGAAGCATTATAAAGGCATATTTTTCCATAACCATTACTGCTCTTGCCTGTGGTTTCATCCATAGGGTTTAATTTCATACAGCACATATATTATTGATTTTAGGATGAGAAAAGTCAGGATCATTTAAAAAATAAAACATAGGGAAGCTTATAACTATAAAAAGTTAGGTATATCTACATTTCAGCATCCATTTCAGATGTGATACAACTACTACCTAGGTAGAATAGTCTTAACAAAAAGAAATAATCTTCCCACATCTTTGTATTTACCTCAGAATGTTAAGAATTTCCTGAGGCCTCAATCTGTGCCGTATTGATGTGGCTGCATAGCAACTGAAACAAATGATTGGCCCATAGCCCTTTTTATGATAGTGACACCACCCTCTAGCTAATGTGGTTTTGTATATTTTAAAAGATAACTGTAATAGTATTGCCATAACATTGCTGAATCAGGATTTTTAAACTGCCAGTAAAATACACCAGGACAGAAGTTAGTAGAGAGTTCTCAAAGTCAAGATGCACCAAAGGGTGTCAATCTTTGTGTACAGCAATGGGCCGGCAAAAAGCAAGAGTTCCATTACTCAGTAATAAATGTGTACTTAAGACAGAAGCCCATGGATATCGAGATTGTCAGGGCAATACATTATGAATTACCACTGGTTACTTGCTGCTTGGGAACTAGTGCAGCAGCATGGAATGGCATAAATCCTGGTCACCAGTGTTAGTCTTCCATTATCTTTGTAGGAAGTTTTATTCTACGTAGGTTCTTTAACCTTTGAGAGCCTCAGTTTCTTTATTTGCATATTGAGTTGCTAATACCTACTTCCAGCTGCAAAAATCTATGATTATGTGATTTGAATTATGTGGACATATAATATAAAATAATGAGATGAGGTACTATAAATGGCAGATTGTTTTTCCAATGGCATTAACATTTACAAATATTCCATATTTATAAAATGATTAAATAAATTTTTTATCTCAAATATGATGCTTGTCATACAGATTTCAGTCCATAAAATATAGGATGTTTAAATATTCTTCTTCAGGAAAGCATCTTTGAAAGGAAGCATCTTATTTCAAGAGTATCCAGAGGACTTTGCAATGGAAGCAATGGGATGCCTTAAGTTAAATTTTAAAGTGACTTATGATGCCATGACTCAATGTAGCACTAAAGAAAAATACTAAAAATGTTTGGACATAACTACATTTGTTTGTTAAATTCAATTGAGACAGTAGAAGAACTCTGGAAATATTGGAAAACTAGATGATATACCATGAAGAAGGAAGTTAACAATGTAATATTTGATGGACAGGCAACTGCTTAAGGGAATAACTAATCTCTGAAGATTCTGTGTGTTCCTAAAACATTTATAGAGGAATAAATTCTGTAGTGAGATATTTACCCAAACTACAACAGTTATTTATTTCTTTTTAACCTTGTTTTTAAAAAGCACTTTCTCCTAATTCTTCTCCTTTACTCGTAAAGGTGAACTGATTTGGGGTTTGTAGTGCAGACAGATTTAAAGATTTATGAGTAGGTAAGATTTCTTGCATCTAGTAGATTAATGACTTTTAAAATAGAGGTATCACTTATTTATGTTTTCTTGAAAATTCCCAATTAATGATACTTAATAGGCATTGCATGTATATTTTCGTAAGATGATTAAACTTTTTGCTTAATTTCTATATATGTGTGTAGATTATACATATGTCCTGTGTATCACATGTAGATTAAGAGTATTTCATCCCTGTAACTATGTAGTTATAGCTCTTGTCAGCAATAATGGAATATACCACTGATAAAGTATTGTTCCCCAAAGAAATACTCAGTTCTGCAAAAGGTAATGTTCTATTTTTCCATTGTGAAGACACTTAGGAAAATGTTTTAAAACGTTATAATGTGTACTAGACTTCTGTAACTCCTTTTCCCCCTCGTCACTCATCAAAACTCTATTTTCCTGAAGCTAATTTTGGCTAGATACTAGAAGATGATCTGATTAGACCAATTCAGAGTTAGGGGTGAAGTTTGTTTGAATTTTTAAAAGGAGCCTATCATAACAAACATGTTTTCAATTAATAGAACATGAAAAACCTTTAGTGTGCCCTTCCTTGTTTCCCGTACCTCACATATAGATACATTAGTCAACACTTTGAAGTAACCTCCCCTGGAAACAATGTCTCATAGTGACATTGTTTTAGAAAAAAGATAAATTAATTTTATCACAACATTGAGTATAAAAATGGGTAAATGTCATGAATTGGGTTAAATACGTGTGTTGTACATGTTTTCATTGGTAACCTTTTTTGTCTATCTAGTTACAAGTCACTAACTGTGGTAAAAATCTACCACCAATGAAGAAATTTAGAATTGAGTGATATGTAGTGTCAACCAAAATTGGAAATACCTGTGGCTCATCCCAGCGCTTTAATCACAGCCTAGGCAGGAGAATGGCTTCAGCCCAGGAGTTCGGGACCAGCCTGGGCAACATGATGAGACCACGTTTCTACAAAAAAATAAAATTAGCCAGGCTTAATGGTGCACACCTGTGGTCCCAGCTACTTGGGAGACTGAGGGAGGAGGATTGCTTGAGCCCAGGAATTTGAGGCTGAAGTGAGCTATGTTAATGCCACTGCACTCTAGCCTGGGCAACCGAGTGAGACCCTGTCTCAAAACAAAACATCAAACAAAAAGCAAACAACAACAACAACAAAAAACCCCAAAACAACAACCAAAAAAAAAAAAAAAAAAACCGGAAAGAAAAAAACAAGGTTGGAAATATCTACTCAGTGCTGAAATAGAATTTAAACTTGGGATTTATAGATGGCTATAGTATTTTTTTTGTAGAAAGGCATCCACAGTAAGTGTTTAGACTTGGGTTGAACCAAACCACATTAGACTTCTCAAGATCTGGCCCCTTTCTGCCTCCTGCAGCTGTTTTCATTTACTAAGTGTTGTTCCAAGGATAAATACCACGCTGTATTCTGCTGCTATTCACTTGTAAGCAGCATCTATTTCATACATGGTCACAAAGACTTTCAGTAGGCCCTGACTGAGTGGGGCGTCTTCTGTCCTGTGGTTTATCAGTGTTGCAGTAGTCAGTGAATGGGTTTCAGGAAATCCAGTAATCTACTGAAACAGCATCTTCATACCATTTTAACAGTGATTCTAGGGGGTCTATTTTGCCTAAAGATCTATGTCAAGAATTGTGAAGGATCTTAGATTTTACTCTACTTGCAAGCCAACAAGTTGGCCTGCTACACTTTAATGAATGCCAGCTCGGAGACGAAGGATAGTTTATTACTCACAGCATTAACAGTAGTCAGAATATTAGTGTGTAAGTTAATTATCTGAGCCCCAGTTCCCACAGGGTGATAAAAAGAGGGTCAGATGATACCTGCACACGCAGTAGTGCAGTAGGTTGTGTTACAAGCGGACACTTGAGTTTAGGGAACCTGAATCTTTTAAAACAGGCAGTAAACATGTCTTCCTTACTCTGGAGGAGGACACTGTGTCTTCCAAGACTGTTCTCTGTACAGCCTTAATTAATCCTTAACAAAGGACATTTAATAGTACTTTATCTGCAAGATGTGCAGAAATGTGAGAGACATAGAGACTTGTCTCTCAACAATCTGAACCACTAAAATGAGGATTATTTTAGAGGGATGAGAGGACCTAGTGGTGGCGTAGTCCTGTAGTTGAGAGCTGCCTTGAGCTTAATGCAACACAAAGTCAACAATTCAGAGAGAAAATGATGAAGGTTCCAAATATGTAATCTTCCCCAAATTTCTTAAGCATGAATCATGTGGTGGAGTACGCCAGGCTTGTTTCGGTTTAGCTGATTCAGCAGTGGATGGGTCCTAATGATGTTAATGTATTCCTGTTCTCATGTCTTCCGTTTTATCACAGTAGGTGTTTGTCCTCTTTTGTAAGCATGCCTGGTTACAAAAGCCTTGGTCAAAAGAACCTGTGGCTTCTGGTCAACTCAGATTCAGTTTTAAAATTAAGCATTCACCTGCAATCAGTGTTTGTCCTCTTTTGTAAGCATGCTTGCTTCCTGGTTTGTTCTATTTACCCATAAACTTTAACTTGTTTAAAGTTCACTTTTTCATCTTTACATTAGATCACTTGAATTTCTCCATAACCCAATAAGATAGGTTCTGTAATATTTCTCTTTTGTAGATGAGGTCATAGCTAGTAAAGTTTTGAAACTGGATTTAAGCCTCAGTCTGGATTGATGAGATGACATTCTTTTACCGTGTTAACTACCTTCTGACTCTTGTAAAGTGGTTTTCTAGTTCATTCTTTCTTCTGGGGCCCCTCCATTTCCCCACATAACCTTTCTGCATCATACTGTTTTTCTCTTCCCCATACCCTTCTCCTAATCCCAGTATGAGGCTAGTTGACCCTGTAACTCTCCTCTTCTATTTTGCGTTTTATTACCTCCCATAGACATTGTTGGTATTAAGCATTTTTGTACTCTCAAATTGTACTAAATCATCACCTTCCTTATCTTCTGATTCCATAGTAACTGTCCTGTAAAGCTAATGATTGCAATTATAACATAAATAGGTTGACCAAAAGTTTGATCATGCCTAGCATAATGGTAACGTATTACATTAAAAGATGGTTATGAGGATATTACAGTCTTGCTTAGCAAGTTGTAATCTGTAGTTCTATTTCCTGCATAGTTTATATAGTCTTTTCAGTTGTGAATAGACATGCATTTTGTGAATTATGGTGGTATGGGCATTCTTATGGTCATAATATATTCCTACCTTTTGCATGAAGTCACACTTTTGTATATACCATAATTTGTTATTCTAGCTCACTTAAAAGGCTTGGTCCAAAGAACCTGTGGCTTCCGGTCAACTCAGATTCAATTTTAAAATTAAGCATTCACTTGCAATCAATGTCCAGTGATTTGGCATTTTGCTTTTTCCCCTTCTAGTCTTCTAGCTCAGTGTCTGTCTCAATAGGATATAACAATGTATATTAATATAATTTAATGCAAGTTAATTATCAAAGTATACTCTAATAAGTAGTGAGATCACACAGACCAAAATATACTTTGTTGGATACATTGCACAGTCTTTCTCTGCAATGGGACTACTTACATAAACGTCAGTCCAGTATGTTTGGAAATCATGCTAAGACATCAAGCTGTAAGATGCTCTTGAAGAGGTAACAACATAACATGGAAATTACGTGTCTTTTGAGAAGCTGATCATAGTTCACTGTCAGAATCTATTGCTAAAACTCAAGATATCCATAACCAATATCAAGGACCATTAACCAAAATGATGGATGATGAAGAAATAAAGTATAGTCTTTTTCTGTACTTGTCTTTTTACATAAATTGTGACCTTTCTAGAAGGGAACAAATTGGTCTCCATTTTGCACCCCCAGTGCTGAAACATCTCCCTGGAACAGAGTTAGAAAATGAAGGAATAAATGAATTCCAGTTCTAATTCTGCCTATTGATATTTACATTTCATCCCAGGAATTTCCCATATCTGTCAAAAATCTACAGCTACACATAACATACCCCATGATCTCAGATGTAAAAAAGAAATTATAGAGAAATATAAGCATTTTTCAATACATATTTTTAATGCTTAGTAATTCCTAGTGTCTTTTGGGTTTCAAAGTTGAATTGTTTATATCCTATGTTGTGGATTCCCTGAAGATTATACCCCTGTAACTCTACAGAGAATATTTTTAGATTCAAGATGTGTCACAACTCTCTATTAAGCAAGGAATCAAAAAAATCAGTTACAACCACATATACGGTTGATGGTTTTTTTTTTAACTTTCAAATGATACCACCAAATAGATGAATTCTGGAACAATGAATGATTTCAAATTAGAATCATATTAAACTCATTTTATAGTCAATTATAATTCCATAAAATTTGAATTCCATTAATTCTGTATTTCACAAAATTGTACCAATAATAATTTAAGTTGATTAGGCCAAAATTGAAAAATTCAATCATGTAAAATAGAACAGGTTACAAAGAGGGCTGACAGTTTTTCTAGGGATTTCTCCTCTGGTGGCACAATTCAGTCATCACATGGCCTTGTGTATATAGTACCTATAACACAAATCTTTGCACTGAAAATATCATGCAAGGATATGTGAAATAACCACAGATTAGCTCCTCACCATGATTGATTGATAGTGGTGAACATTGTTATTTCATACAAACCAATAGTGAGCTAAACCTTGATAAACTTGCTTGAACTTAATATATTAAATGAAATGAAATCATTAATAGCTCCAGGGAAAGAGTGGATCAGTAGTTCAAATATACTTATTCCTTTCTCTCTTTACTCTGGACATGGCTTACTTTCTCCAAAGTTTGTAATCTGTAGCCACTGAATTTTGTCTTTAATGCATATTAGCCTTATTCAGACATATTGACATATGTCTTGAATACATGTTGGAATAAAATTTAAATAGCAGTTTATTAATGCACAGGTAAGGAAACACATCCACTTTTCCAAAACCCAAATTACTTTTGATGTGTTTATGTGTATACCTAAGTATATCTGAAAACACATCTAAAATATGCCCCCTCTACACACCATGCAAATATAGACAGAGGTCTGCTCTATAACATAGTTAGAAATTCTGTTCAGTGTTAATATTGAAAACTCTATCTATTGGCCAAAACCTTTCTATATTTCCAGTGAGAGCACTGAGTTCCAGAAACCAATATAACCATGAATGGCAATTTGGTGTGGTGCCTTAGCATGATGATGATTTTAGTTAATTTGTCCAAATTAATTCTGGCTTCCCAGGTTCAGATGAAACTGGTCTTCTATGTTCAGTGTCTGCATGGGAAGATTGATCTTTTTTCTGAAAAACATATACCGTCTCTATACTATGCTCTTCTTCCCAGAAAAAGCTATGTAAATATATATGTTTTACAGTTTTAAAAGTAAGATTTTAATAATTACTGGTTATTTCACTGTTACTATATATCAAACATAGTGATAAGCTCTTTATTAACTTTCTAAACATTTGAATTTGTTCATTTGTAACTGATCTTTGATATCTTTTAAGTGTGGGTTATTATGAATATTCATTTTCTATTCCAGCATTTTATTTTGCACTTGCCTATTCTCTTAACAATTTTGAAATCTAAAAATTTTCAGTTTTGTTTAACAGAGTTACTCCCTTATCCTTTGGACTGACTTCTGTCTCTTAGTATGGGGACTGTGCACTTCTTAATCCTGAATTTGGTGGTAAAATCACAGTAAGCATTATGGGCTTACGGAAGTTCTCAATGTCTCTGAGATTTTTAGGATAGGACATTTTGTGGCATAAGTGTAGAAAAACTAGCTTTGGAATTATTGCAGTTAGATTCACTGTCCGCCACTCCAACTCAGTACAGAAAAGCTCCAGTTTAGCTTTTACGTTATAGCCACTCTTTGCTGTACTCCTTTATCTCAGATTAACCCAGCATTTCCTTAAATATACTTCATCAGTTCCCCTCAAAGTTGGGCCTTTCCATTTTTCATTGCCACCTGAAGATTTATTTCTCTTTTTAAAAAAGCCTGTGACCCCTATGGTCTACCTTGTTTTTTTCATCTTGTAAATTATTTAAAACAAAAGTTCTCTTCCCCCAAATAACTGAATGCTTCCAGAAGGGTTAATAACCCCCACTCCCAACCCCATGAACCTACCATTATCCTCAGTCTTTCATTTGCCTACTCTCTTTAGCTTCTTTGTATACCTCCAAACTTGAGGTCATCTGCTGCCAATAGACACTTTGAGTCTTTATCTTCCATAATCTCTTGGCAGCATTTTACACTATTGATCACTCCTTTCTTTTTGAGGTACTCTGATCCCTGGACTTCCATGACGCCATGCTTTTCTGGTATTCCTCCCAGTTCTCAGTTTGGTTTCCAGAGTTCTGTCTAGGTTTTCTTCTTATCTCATTCTGCACTCCCTCCAGGACCCTGGCATTCATTCTCATGGCTTCGTAAAACAGACTGATGATGCTAACAATACCAGATTCTCATTTGCAATCAAGATCTCTCTCCTGGTCTCTAAACCCATATACACAACTGTGTATTGTCCATGGCCATTCCTACTTCCCATGGATACCTGAAACTCAATGGGACCCAAAACTGAATTATACAATTATACAATGTGCTGTATATTTAGCACATAATACGTGCTCAGTATATTATACATCAAATGAGTGAGCGGGTAAATACATGGGCAGGAAAACATACTAAACTCTAGAAAATGAATAGCCCCAGAACAGGCTCATAACAAAATGGTGATGGTGGTAGTATTATCTTCCTCTTCCAAACTATAACATGTAAGTCAGAGGTGTCCAATCTTTTGGCCTCCCTGGGCGACATTGAAAGAAGAATTGTCTTGGGCCACACATAAAATATGCTAACAATAACGATAGCTGATGAGCTAAAAAACTTGGCAAAAAAAAAAAAAAAATCTCATAATGCTTTAAGAAAGTTTACGAATTTGTGTTGGGCCATGGGTTGGACAAGCTTGATGTAAGTCTTGTTTACCTTGACCACTGAAATTTGTCCTCCTTAATCTCTCTTTGACCTCCTGGTTTTTAGGCACACTATTTGCTTATTTTGACTGATTTTTGAACTTCTTTATTTCTGCCTCAGTGTTCTTGCTCTGAAACCTTTGCTTTGCTTCTTATGCCCCAGAAACCACAAAACCTTTAATCCTACACTTGGCCTGATTGTTACTAGGGGCTGCCTGGTATCTAATACATTTGTGAGGGCATGTGTGTGCACATGTGTACATCTGTGTGTTCACAGATTAACTGTAGTTCAAGTAAAGATTCCAGACATAAGTAATGACCTTCAGTCTAATAATATTAAAGTTAGAAATTTGAAATAAGCTAAGCCTTCAGAAAACTACGTTTACATTTACATGAGTAAATATTTCATATACTTTGATTTTATTTTAATTTTGCCAGTTTAAAACTTCTTTTCTTTCATGAAACCTTCTGCAGCCTGCATGAATTGTGTTCAGGTTTCTCACAGACAGAGACTTACTTACAACTATGATGTAAGGGAGTGAGCACTTTCATGCAGTCGCATGAATATACACATAGTGCTGGTTTTAGAAGCGTCGGGCATACTTCATTTCCTCAATAACAGCATCTCTACTTTGTGTTGAGATTCCTGAGTATTTTTGGGTTTATTGAGGGGAAAACTCTATTTGCTGAATTTATCAAGTAGCAAGCATTCATGTAGTGATGATATCTATGTTCTTTCTGTGCACACCTATACCCACAAAGAGGGGATATGCTGACTGAAGTCAGGTAGCTTATGTCAACTGGCATAAACATTCTATGAATTCTATGAAATTCATATTCTATGAAAACATTCTATGAAAACATTCTATGAAGAGACAGACAATATCTAATGATGTTTTATGTGAGTTTCAATTTTCATATTTTTTTTTTTTTGGTGAGTAATGAGTACTTAATCATTGAATTAGGCAGAATCTGTAGTTCTTCCTATCCTTCCAAGTATGTATTAGGGAACTTTGGAAGAGAAGGGTAATATATTGGTTATATGATAGTAATCAAATACGTGGAACAACTTTAAAAGAGAGATCACCCAAGAGAGTTTACTTTTATGTTTTCTTTGTATTTATATAGATTTTTTTTCATTGACTTAAATATTCTTTACATATTCCTTACAGTGATTACCAAACTCATGTAATGAGTTCTGGAGGGAAGCAGGAAAAATAATATTTATTAGAGTAGCCATGGAGAAGCCAAGTCTTATGTTTGTATCCTTGAACATTTCTTGGAACAGCAGGAGAAAAGTAAAAGTAAAATCAGATTTTAATGTAAAAAGAGTCATTTTTGAATACAAATGGAAGCTAAAAAGATGTACCTCTCCCAGTGCCTAATGGTGATTGGCTGAGAGAGCATCTCCGACAAATCACCAAGAACACCACAGTGGAATGCCAAATTGTAGACCATTTTTTAAAGGGAAGGGTGAGCAGCTATAAAAATGGATTTTCTTCATTAGTCTACCAATTAGTCAAATGCAGTCATACATTTATTTGTTTTTTAAAACATTATTTGGATCTCTTACTATAGAATGAAATCATTTCATGCCATGAATTTTATTCATAGTGCATATATACTTATATGCTTGATGTGGAATTAGAAAAAAGGAAAGAACTTACATAAAACCTAGCAGTAATCATTTAAGAAATAGTAGCAGATGAAAACCTGCAATAAGACAGCTTTATTTAATCAGAAGAAACCTGACAGCAGCGTTTTGTGTTTGGGTTTGTTTTATTTTCATCAGCACATGTGTTTAAACATGTTCACTAACCTCTGGAAGTATTTAGAGAAATGTTTGTGCTGCTTAATTCTCCATGTAAGTGATAATTTCATGGCAGTTCTTGAAATAAACATTTTTGTTTTCGAAAATATTTTGTGACTATTTCTATTACAGAAACAAATATTTAAAACTCCAAGTAATATTTGACCAGTAATTTGAAAGCTAATAACAATTATCTGAAAAAAAAAAATGTGGATTCGGCTGGGTGTGGTGGCCCACGCCTGCAATCCCAGCATTTTAGGAGGCCAAGGCGGGTGGATCACAAGGTCAGGAGGTCAAGACCATCCTGGCCAACATGGTGAAATCCTGTCGCCACTAAAATACAGAAAATTAGCTGGGCGTGGTGGCGAGCATCTGTAGTCTCAGCTGTTTGAAAGGCTGAGGCAGGAGAATCGCTTGAACCTGAGAGGTGGAGGTTGCAGTCATCCGAGATCACGCCACTGCATTCCAGCCTGGTGACAGAGCAAGACTCCATCTTAAAAAAAAAAAAGAAAAAAGTGAATTCATATTGGATTGTAGTGCTGCCACCTTATATTGGTCCAGCTGTTTTCACACTGAATCTCAGTAACATGTTGTGATAAATTGCTCCATATCTGCAATTGAGGATGCCTCTTGGTCATCAATAGTGTGCATATCATGTGATATCCTACAGGGACACACCCTCCATCATCATCATGATCGTTGTCATCATCCTCATTCTCATCATCCTTGTCACTATGAACGCAACATTTCTTAAACTTTGTCTCAGTCACTATGCTGAGAGCTTTACATACGTTGTCTCATTTAATTCCCCCAGTAACCCTCTGAGGAAGATCTCTCCCCATTTTATAGAGGAGGAACTAAGTCTTTTAGAAGCTATGAACTTTGCTACTCAGTCACAGTCTCATTTAGATTATTGTTAGGAAGCTAAATTTTAGAGGTAAATAAAACATAAAAGAGTGAATACAGTGACTTGGAAGTTCAAATACAGAATAGAATACTGATATTCTGTTGCCTAAGTGTAACACAAATTAACACAAGTTAATTATTTACTCTAAGTAAATAATTAAACACAAATATAAAACTCCTCAAATAATGTTCATTTGTAACTTTGGGGTCAAAACAGGTGGTTAGTAAAAAAGGAAGCTGAATTAACAAATATTTTGGTACAATGTTGTGTTGCTTTTTGATGTTAGTAGGAAACTGTTTCTGTGTAGGTTTAGGGTCTTACTGTATTAAAGGGAAGGAGAGGACATGTGGGTGATATTTTGAAGAACTTCTGCCTGTAGAGGAGGATGCCAAAAAGTGAGTTGGTTTATTAATATTGGTTTAAATTGAAAAACATAAGACTAGATTTTTTTGTTATTAAAATGAATTTTGAAACTATTAACCACTACTGATTTATTTCAAACTGCAAGTAATAACATTGGCATAAAGCTAGAACAAGACAAACCACTTAATAAGCCATTAATAAGTGATAAAAATATCTTAATAAGAAGATATTGTGTTTGTAAATGGCAGTGTATTAATTGCAAGTATTAACAAGAGATAGATTACTAACAACTACGAAATCTAAGGAAATGCTAAAATTTCAGAGTTTATAGCATAAACCTTTGGGGGGGTAGCTTTTCTTTCTTTTGTTCTTTTCTTTTCTTTCTTTCTTTTTTTTTTTTTTTTTTTTTTTGAGGCTGAGTCTTGCTGTGTCACCCAGGCTGGAGTGCAGTGGTACAATCTTGGCTCACTGCAACCACCACCTCCCGGGTTCAAGCGATTCTCCTGCCTTAGCCTCTCGAGTAGCTGGGTTTACAGGCATGCACCATCACGCCCGGCTAATTTTTGTATTTTTAGTAGAGACAGGGTTTCACCATGTTTTTCAGGCTGGTCTTGAACTCCTGACCTCAAGTGATCCGCCCACCTTGGCCTCCCAAAGTGCTGAGATTACAGGCATGAGCCACCACACCTGGCCAAGGGTAGCTTTTCTTTCTTTCTTTTTTTTCTTTTTTAAAGAGGTGGGGTCTCACTGTATTGCCCAGGCTGGCCTTGGGCTCCTAGGTTCAAGTGATCCTTTTGCCCCAGCTGCCTGACCACAATTTTAAAGTGCACATTTCCTTCTAATTCAAGATCCCTTCATCTCGTTTCTTTTGGAAATCTATCTGTTGTTTAAATGGGCACTCTCCAGTGGCTTTTCTCAGAGTGGTGAAAGCTGACAATTCTGAAGAAAGTCTAAAAGAATTTAATGATAAAAACTATACCTTCTGAGGCTAAAGAACTTGCTTCAAAAAGGAAGGCAGTTCTGAATGCAAATAAATAATGGCAAAATAAGGTTTTTTTCTGTGTTTGCTGTAATAGGCCCCATATTAGCTATCCTTCAGATTTTAAATACAGAATAATATTTGATAAGAAGAGCTTTGCCAAGTGGAAAGAAACAGTAGATAAGGACATTAAATTGAAATAATGAGCTGCTAAAAAAGATAATGGATCAGGCTGTTCCAAAGCAAATCATGGGGGAAAAAAGAAGAGAGAAACTTTGAAACTGGGTTCTCCAGCATTTTCAAAGACAGGTTCTCCTTTTACCTCAACAAAGTGCTGGCTGTGAGGGGAGGGAATGGAGTGGGTATCCCTGTATAACTGAAGCTGAGGAGGGTAGAATGCAATCCCTGCACATACTTACTGACATGGTGGTCCACAGCTTCCACCCAGTTTGTCCCCTTCTTCCCCCAGATGAATAATCCAAGAGACAGAGGCAGTCATTAGTGCCATGATTGACTTTGAAGTTAGACAGAATTGGACTCCCCATTTTAATGTTTAAATTAATTTTACATTTAAAATTAATTTTTAGTATTCAACTAGAACTTAGTAGATGATTCAGTTATGTAATGCATTGGAAAATGCTTTATAGATTCTAAAGTTCTCTATAAATACCAAGTAATATGATAATTGCATGGCATGAATCACCCTGATCCTCAGTATTAGGACTTTTGTTATTGTTACAGGATAAAGAAAAATACACTGAGAAGTCATGATTTGGGAGGTCTGAGACACCATTAATTAATGGAAGATTCAGTTTTTCCCTGTCTTTCCTTGGTATACCTTAAAATAATATTCAAAGAATAATTATTTTGCTCTTACTAAAATGCAAAATCCAAAGTGATCACACTTACAGAAAATGCTGATCAGAATATAGACAAAATGACTGATAATATCCAAAACAATATTGTCCCCAACTGGGAACGTTTCTTCAGCTCTTTTGTTCCACATTTTGCTACACTAAAAAAAAAAAAAAAAAGAACATTAATTGATTTAGTATTTGCTATATGCTATACTGTGTGCTAAGAGTGTTTTTTGTGTTCTTCATTTCTTATTCAACTCTATGGGGTAGGTGTTATAGCCACTTTATAAATGAGGATGTGAGTAACATAGAGGTTAAGTAAATTACCAAGGTCACATAACTAGCAAATTTGATAGCCAGGATTGCAATCTATGTCTCCTGAATTCCAGATCCCACATTCCTATCCAGTATACCACATATGTGCAAACTGTGCAGAACTCTCAACCTCCTGACTACTTCCTTAAGTTGAAAAAGTGCAATGGTTACATATATACATACAATGTGATATAAATAGAGAATGAAATATATTAATGAAGATGTTTAAAATTCTATATGAGTAGAAGAAATTCTGAAGATTTAATAGATACATCTGTTGTAAATAGGCAACCCATATATTCTGCCAGAGAACGTTTATGCATTTTAAAATGTGTAATTAGAGAAGCCTGAAACAATGGCAGTTTGAGGCCAGGTGCAGTGGCTCACGCCTGTAATCCTAGCACTTTGGGAGGCCACGGCAGGAGGATTGCTTGAAACTGGGTTCAAGACCAGCTTGGGCAACACAGCAAGACCCCTGTCTCTACAAAAAAATTAAAAAGATTAGTTCGGTGTGGTGGTGTTAAGCAACTAGGGAGGCTGAGGTGGGAGGATCTCTTGAGCCCAGGAGTTAGAGGCTGCAGTGAGCTATGATCACATCAGTGCACTCTAGCCTGGGTGACAGAGCAAGACCCTGTCTCTAAAACACAAAAAGAAAGAAATGGTAGCAAACAAAGTATTGAACTATGAAAAATAGAAAACCTGAGCAGACCAATAACAAGTAACAAGATTGAATCAGTACTGAAAGTCTCACAGCAAAGAAAAGCTCAGGACTTGATGGATTCACTGCTGAATTCTACCAAACATTTAAAGAAGAACTAATACCAATTCTTATGAAACTATTCAAAAAAATTGAAGTAGAGTGAGTTGATCCAAATTCATTCTAAAAGGCTAACATTACCCTGATACCAAAACCAAAGACACAATAAAAAGCAAAAAGGCTGGTATCACAAATTAACATACATGCAAAAATCTTTAACAAAATACCAGCAAAATAAATTCAACAACACATCTAAAAGCTCATTCTTAGTGATCGAGTGGGATTCATCCTAGGGATATAAGAATGGTTCCACATATACAAATCAATAAATTTGACACATAACATTGACAGAATGAAGGACAAAAACCATCTGATCATCTCAATAGATGAAGAAAAATCATTTGACAAAATTCAATGTTTCTTTATTATAAAAACCCTAAACAAATTAGGTGTAAAAAGAATGTATCTTAACACAATAAAGACCAGAAATGACAAACCCACAGCTAACATCATACTGAATGGGGAAAAGTTGAAACCTTTTTCTCTAAAAATCTGAAACAGGACAAGGATGCCCACTTGCACTACTTCTATTCGACACAGTACTGAAGTCCTAGCCAGAGCAATTAGAGAAGAGGAGGAAATACAGGACATCCAAATTGGAAAGAATGAAGTCAAATTGTTCTTGTTTGCAGATGACATGATCTTATATATAGAAAACTCCAGAGACTCTGTTTAAAAACAGCTGTTGGAACTAAAAAACAAATTTAGTAAAATTGCAGGATACAAAATCAATATACAAAAATCAGTGGTGGTTCTGTAGACCAAGGGCAAACTATCTGAAAAAGAAAGAAATCAATCACATTTACAATAGATTAAAAAAAAAAAAACTAGGAATAAATATAAGCAAGGAAGTGAAAGACTTCTACAATGAAAACTATAAAACATTGATGAAGTAAATTGAAGAGGACACTAACAAATGGAAAGATATCTCATGTTAATGGATTGGAAGAATTAATATTGTTAAAATGGCCGTACTGCTCAAAGCAATCTACAAAATCAGTGCAATACCTATAGAAATACCAATGAGATTCTTTATAGAAATATAAAAAACAATCCTAAAATTTGTAAGGCACCACATAAAGTCCCTGAATAACTAAAGAATACCGAGAAAAAAGAACAAAGCTGAAGGCATTATGCTACCTAACTTTAAAATATACTACAAAAGAGTGGTAACCAAACACCATGGTAATGGCATGAAAACAGACACACAGACCAATGAAAGAGAACAGAGAAGGTATATGAATAGCTTCTGTATTCATATAGCTGAAATGAAAGAGAATAGAGAAGTTATATGCTTTTATAACCAACTGATTTTTGACAAAGATGCCAAGAATACACATTAGGAAAAGGACAATCTCTTCAAGAAATGGTACTAGGAAAACTGGATATCTACATGTGGAAGAATAAAACTAGACTGCTGTCTCTTATCACTTACAAAAATTAACTCAAAATGGATTAAAGACTTACACGTAAGAACCCAAACTGTGAAACTGCTATGAGAAAGCATAGGGGAAACACTTTATGACATTGGCCTGAGCAAGGATAAGACCTCAAAAAGCACAGGCAACAAAAGCAAAAATAGACAGATGGGATTACATCAAAGTAAAAAGCTTCTGCACAGTGAAGGAAACAATCAACAGAGTGAAGAGATAACCTACAAAATGGGGGAAGATATTCACAAACTGTGCATCTGACAAGGGGCTAATATCCAGAAGATACAGTTGAACCTTGAAAAACATGGGTTTGAACTGCCAGGCCCACTTATATGAGGATTTACTGCCACCCCTGCGACAGCAAGACCAACCCCTCCTCTTTCTCTTCCCCCTCAGCCTACTCAATGAAAAGACCATGGTGACCTTTATCATGGTCCACTTCTACCTAATGAATAGTAAGTGTATTTTCTCGTTCTTAGGATATTCTTAATAACGTTTTCTCTCACTTACTTTATTATAAGAATATATAATACATATAATTTACAAAGTATGTGGAAATCAACTGTTTATGTTATTGGCAAGGCTTCTCATCAACATGGGCTATTAGTAGTGAAGTTTTTGGAGAGTCAGAAGTTATACACAGATTTTCAACTTTGTCGGGGGTTGGTGCCCCCAACCCCAGCTTTGTTCAAGGTTCAACTGTATAAAGAACTCAACTGAATAGAAAAAAATTCTGATTAAAGAATGGGCAAGGGATCTGAATAGATATTTCCTAAAAGAAGACATACAAATGGCTAACAGGTACATGAATAAATGTTCAATGTTACTAATCATCAGGGAAATGCACATCAAAACCATAATGAGTCATCATCTTAGCCCAGTTTGAATGGCTATTATCAAAAAGACAAAAAAAATCACAAATACTGGCAAGGATGTAGAGAAAGGGGAACTCTTATACACTGTTGGTGGGAATAGTACAGTCATTATGGACAACAGCTTGGGGGGCGTCCTAAAAAAATTAAAAACAGTAGTACCATATGATCCAACAATTGCAGTACTGGATATATATCAAAAGTAAATGAAATTAATATGTTGAGGAGATATCATTGTGTATCATTGCAATAGTACTACATTGTGAGTGTGTTCGTGTCATTTGTGACAACATGGATGAACCTAGAGGACATTATATTATGCAAAGTAAGCTAAGCACAGAGAGACAAATACTGCATTTCTCACTAGTGTGGAATCTAAGAAAGTTGACCTAATACAAGTAGAGAGTAGAATAGTGGTTACCAGAGACTGGGAGACTAGAGGGGCAGGGGATGGAAGGAGGTTGGTCAGGGGGTGCAGAGTGAGAGTTTGGAGGAGTAAATTCTGGTGTTCTATTGCCACAGTTCCTTGTGGCTGTCCTGGTAGTCTCAGTCCGCCACTTCCTAGGCCACACCAGAGGCTGCCTGAGTGTCCTCAGAATGGCAGTTTGCTCACATCAGAGTACAGTTGTGTGAGAGAGAACCCAAAACAGAAGCTGTAGTCTCTTAGAACCTAATCTTAAAAATGTCAGACCACATTCTATTGGACTTAGAGACCAACCCTGGTGCAGTATGGGTGGGGAGTGGGGAGTACATGAGGGTGCCAAGTACTAGGAGGTGTGGATTATTGTGAACCGTCCTAGGGACTGAGTGCCACAACAAGTATTTCATTAGTTAAAAAATGTAATAATAATGTGCCAAAGTTTTCATGAGGAAATATTGCCCATATTGTGACAAAAATATTGTGTTTTATATAAAAAGGTCTGGACCAAATCCTCTTTCCGCATTGCACATGGATAGGATTGGTGATTTTGTTAGATTGAGTTTGTAGATTTAGATGGCCTTTATTATACCAGACTGAAAAACAGTTCTTAGAATGGAAGAACTAGAGGTACTAGATTAGAATGTCCACCGTGCTGCTTCTGAATCTCAGCTTTCTTTTCTGTAAAGTAAGACTAGCATCAGCCTTGTAGAATTTGTAAAAATCCTGGCCTGCTAATGAAAAGTAAATGGTAGGTCGTGGAATTAGTTGAATGGTAGACAAATAAATGTTTACCTTTCAGAAACTCGTTTTTAAAAAGGTACATTAAAAATAATTTTTAGTACTTTGCTATAATTCAGAAAAGAATGTCACATAGGATTGCCTTTTCTAACTTAAGTGAAAAGAAAACCACATTAGTAATTACTGAAAACAATACGAGGCTAATGAGAAGAGCAAAGAGACACTAGCTTCAAGGATGAATATGGAACTAAAATGAAAACTTTTTAAAGGGCATTTGCAATATTAGGGGCTAAAATTCTAAAACACATTGAGATATCTGGATATTAAGGAAAATGATTTTGTAAACCTATGGAGCAAATTTCAAAACATGGGATAAAAGAAGTCAAATGTGTTAATGGAAAAGCAACTGAACTTGATTTTGATTCTTTTCTATCATTTTTTCCTAGACTAGAGATAGATTAAATTCATATCTGAAAATTCTCAATTTTTGAGAAAAGACAAAATGTTTGTCCTTACAGTTTTGTTGTTGCTGCCCTTAGTTGCTTTCATTACCCTCAAATTCAGTATCTTGATTAATTTTCCAACTCAGAGACCTAACATAATATGTCCCTTTTGATTCTTGCACAGTTTCATGGTTTTCTCTTACCTTTCCCAAAGAAGTGGCTTTCCTTCTACTTTTTATTGCTAGTTAAAAAATACATTCAGAAAAATTCATACAACACGCATATATAGTTTAAAAGTAATTATTAAAAAAATGATTACCCTACTGTATTCATTTCTTGGGGATGTTGTAATGAAGTGCTGCAAACTGGGTAGCTTAAACAACGCAGCCTTATGCCTTTTTATTCTGGAGGCTAGAATTCCGAGATCTAGGTGTCGGCAGCATTAATCTTTTCTGAAGGCTGTAAGGGAGAAACTGTTGCGTGCCTCCCTCTTGCCTTCTCCCGGAGGTTTGCTGGCAATCTCTGGCACTCCTTGGCTTGTCGATGCCTCATCCCTATCTCTGCCTTCATCTTCACATGGTGTTTTTCCTCTGTGTGTGTGTCTGTAACACATTTTTCATTTGTGTAAGAACACTGGCCATACTGGATTAGAACCCACCTTAATGACCTCCTCTTAACGGCATTTGCAAAACCCCTATTTTAAAGTAGGTACTGGGGGTTAGAACTTCAACATACCTTTTCTGGGAGAGCACAATCCAACCCGTGACACCTACCCAGGGTGTTATTACCATTTCAGAAATGACCACCTGGAAGTACTGCGCTCTCTCTTCTCTGTGGTAATTAAGATTGGACTTTAATGAAAATGATTTCTGGGTCTTTCTTTTTTCTTATTTTTTTTTTTTTTTTTTTTTGAGACAGAGTCTTACTCTGTCGCCCATGCTGTAGGGCAGTGGCATAATCTCGGCTCACTGCAACTCTGCCTCCCAAATTCAGGCAATTCTCCTGCCTCAGCCTCCCGAGTAGCTGGGATTACAGGCATGCACCACCATACCCAGCTAATTTTTGTATTTTTAGTAGAGACAGGGTTTCACCATGTTGACCAGGCTGGTCTCGAATACCTGACCTCAAGTGATCCACCTGCCGCAACCTCCCAAAGTGTTGGGATTACAGGCGTGAGCCACCACGCCCCACCTGTGTTTTTCTTTATAGTCTTACTACCTGCACATCATCTCTAAAATAAAGATAGTTTTTAAGGCATCTTTTAATGAAATGGATAAGCAGGACTGTAAATTATAAGTCATTTATGATATTATCTTCAATCCCCTGAGACAATCTTTATTAAAAATGCTTACTTTCATAAGTGAAGATAAATAACTTTAAAATAGTACTGATAGCTTTCAGCAGGCATAATAGTAGAAGTGATGTTTTGTGAGCTCCATTTTGGATCACATTTTAATTTTTTTATGCTTAGATACTACCTCCTCAGTTGAGGACTAATATCCATATACACTTTTCTAGAATGTGTTTTATTTCTGCAGTTTATTCATATTGGAATAAAATCCATGGTCATGGTCTCCAAATGGTTTATTACTAAGGACTCAAATTACCATGTTCATTTTACATCCATTTTGAAATGTTTTAATCTGGTAAACAGCATTTATTAAGATAGATTCAAGTCTTCTCATTCTTTATGTGTTGACAGATATCTATTTAATCAGTGGGACTCTTGATCAGCATGAGTTATCCTGTGTAGTAAAATACTGCTGGTACAATACTAGTTAAAATCAAAGAAACTTGATGTTTTAGTGACCCTGTTAAGCCTTAATAAGGAATGAATGTAAGATTTAGTTTAAAAAATATTGAAAATAATTCATGTCTGTTCTATCTTTGAAGATTCCTAAAATCAAGTTTGCTCAATGTAAAATACACACACATGCACACACACACGCAGCTTTTGCTAAATTCTGCAGCATAAAAGAACAGTTAAACTAAATTCCTTGAAATCACATTTTTGTTTTAATTAAAGTCTTCAACCCTGTGAGTACAGAGGGTTGCCAAATTTCAAATGACCCATGCTGAATCCGGCAGGTTGCTCCTGCTCACCCATTGCTCTCCCCCTTATTAAAATCTTTTCTTTGTCTGCCGTGGAACCTACTGTAGGAAAGGGGAAAAGAGAAACACTTTGCCACAGAATAGATCCTTCATATTTCTTTGTGGAACAAAATACATTTTGTTGGAAGACTCATCAAGACCTGGGAGTTCAGGAATTGGAAATGGGTAGAAGTGGTAGAAGGATTGGAATAGGATAGTTTACCCCCAGATTCCATTTGTTTCAGGATTACTCACAAAAAAGCACCCTCTCTCACACACACAATGGACAACTGCTACTCTACCTGAAATACTCAGCTCATTTTAATGGTTAGCACATATTCTGTTTTTACAAGGTAGATACTGCTGGAAGGCATTCTTGCGGATTAGTTTGGTCCTGTTGCCTTCTTTCTTATATCTGAGGTAAAGAGAGTTTTGCATTGACTGTTAGGGTGGGGAAAATGACTTTGGTGGTGGTGGGGCTTTGTGGTGTAGAGAATGGGAATGGTGATTAAGATTTGAATAAAGGCACTTTCAGCTTAATATCTAAGAAAGAGAAGACTCTAAATAAAACAGACATTCTAGGGACACATTCATCTGTTTGGAGATTTTGCCTTGAGCTAACACCAAGCCCAACCAAGGAGTGGGGTAGAATGGGGTTTTTGTCTCTTATTAACTTTTTAAAAATTTCCTTTTCACTGACTTATCTTTATGATGGGAATACATGGTTCATTATTCTGCCATGTTAAGGTTAAACAGGCATCTGGGGCTGATCAGACACCTAACTACAATCTAAAAAGTTGTTTGTTTGAAAAAAGTGTTCCAAATTTCATCTAAAAATGTACTTTCAGAACTTTGTAAGTTTGGAATTGCTTGTAAATGAAATTCTGTTTATAGTTCTATGAGTATGTTTTGACTTTTTTTTCTAGACAGAGTTTTGCTCTGTTGCCCAGGGTGGAGTGCAGTGATGCTATCTTGGCTCACTGCAACCTCTCCCTCCCGAGTTCAAACAGTTCTCCAGCCTCGGCCTCCTGAGTAGCTGGGATTACAGGTGCATGCCACCATGCCCAGATAATTTTTTTGTATTTTTAGTAGAAATGGAGTTTAGCCATGTTGGCCAGGCTGGTCTTGAACTCCTGACCTCAAGTGATCTGCCTGCCATGGCCTCCCAAAGTGCTGGAATTATAGGTGTAAGCCACCATGCCTGGCCATATTTTGAATTTTGAATGTCATTTCTATCACAAGGAAGCCTAGTTTAAGTAACTGTTTCAAGTGCTGACATCTTAAATAGGCCATAAGGCATAACTTTAGTGAATATATTTTCATTTTCTATATAAAACTATTTTTTCTAGAAACTATTTGAAGTCAAGAACTGTATTAAATGGATTTCTGTTCCTTTGATACATAGGGTATTGCCTTGCACACAGTAAGTGGTCAGTTAACATTGAGGAATTAGTACGTGAATGGCTCCACAGAGTGTAGGAAGAGAACCTTCCCAGACATCATTTAGATGAGGAGAACTGTGAGTTTGAGTATTGTCATCTAGGTGACAAAAGAAGTTATTCTTTATTATCAGTTCATTTACAAATATTTAGTTGAACACTTCAGATTGCTAGTCACTGTGCTGAGTGCTCTGTGGGGAACGAAGATGAATGAAATAAACTCCATCCTCAAGGAGTTTGCTTTCCATTGGAAAAATGGTGACAATAATAATGCACAAAAACATGATGATGGCCACAGCTGAGTTACAGATAATGCTTTTGTAATTCAGCAGAGTGTAAGGACAGTTGAGGTGTTTGGTGGTATCAAATTTGAATTTGGAAATGTGATGAAGGAAAAGAAGGTATGTACCAGCAAGGTATGCCTTCCACTGCAGTTATCAGAAAAATTAGCCAGTAGTAGCTTAAACAAAGATTAAGTTTTTTTTTTCTTTCAAATAATTAGAAGTGTAGAGGTGGGTGAATGTTGGTATTGGTTTAACAACCAAACAAAGACAGAGCTAATATCTCCTTGGTTCTCTTAGTCTCTTCAATGTGGATACCTCATCTCCATCCTGTGCGCTCTCAAGGCAGGAAGGGTGAGGGTACCTGGAGGTCAAGCCACTTTCATAGTTTTTATCAGAAAAGCAAAGTCTTTCTCAGAAGCTCCAAGTTAACTTCTCCTTACATCTCATTGGTCAGAACAAAGCCACATGCCTGCCTTTAATTATCATGGTAGCATCCAGACTATACTAGAAAGGTCTAAAAATGTCAGTGTCAAACGAAAAGCACAAGCAGAAAAGAACAAACTAAAGAAGTTTTCCTTTACTGCTACTACTGAGAATAAATATGGAGTATCTGATTAATAAAGTAGTCTGTCAGAATTTAGTGGGTAATCAATCATGATCTTTAGATTTGTCTATATTAGTGGATGCTATTGGTTGAATAGTTTTACAGAGTACCATACTAGTAAAAGTGTGACATAAAAGTCTACAACAAGCACTTGAATGATTAAAGACTCCTTTAATCATAGAGATGGATATCTGAATAGAGAACCTGCCACCTACAGATCAAGTCTTTTAATACTACCAGCACAGAGAACTTGCATTAACAGTTGACTGATTTCTTGTCTCCATTTGAGAAAGTATGGTTGTTTTTTTTTCTTTGTCTGCCCTTCCATTCCTTCTCTCCCTCCCTCCCTCCTTTTTTCCCTTCCTCCCTCTCTCCCTGCCTCCTTCCCTTTTTAGACTGAGTCTCCCTCTATTGCCCAGACTGGAGTGCACTGGCACCATTATAGCTCATTGCAGCCTTGAACTTCTGGGCTCAAGCAGTCTTCCTGCCTCAGCCTCCTGAATAGCATGAGCCACCACAGGGATGTGAACTACTGGGCCTGACTCCTTTCAGTTTCTAGAAGGGACTTGTTTCCGTTATTCCTTTCAAATGGTCATTGTCACCTTTGTTGATGTTGCCAACAAAGGAGATTTATAAGGAAACATCTTTGCTATCTTTAAATCATTAGACCAGTGTGATGGAGCAAAAGTTGCTCACAGTTTTTTTTTTTTTATTAATCTTACATCAGTTTTAAAAACATGTTTTAGTAGAGGAATATGAAGTGCTTTATAGTCCAACAGATCACGAAGGATGGATAGTTCTGGTAGTTAATAAAACAAAACAAAACAACAGCAACAAACAGCTCTGCATGTTTTACAGCATTTCCACCTCTTAAAGGTAATTTTCTTCCTTGGTAATTTGTGGTTGTTGGTGGTGAGGGGCGTGTGTGTGTGTGTGTGTGTGTGTGTGTATGTGTGTGTGAGAGAGAGAGAGTTTGTGGACATGCGTGCGTTTTACCTGAACCACCCTAACCTTAGACTCTTTCTTCCTCTGGACTCCTTGGGGACCACAACTATGAAGGAGCAAAGACAATCAGCTCCTGGTGATTGTTATACATCAGTGGCTTTTAAACATTAGTGTGTGTGAAAATCCTTCAGGGAGCTTGATAAACATGAAGGCTTACAGGCCTGCTGATTTATTAAGTCGGGCAAGAGTGGAGATTGGGAATCTAAAGGTACTCCAAACAATTCTGTTGCAGGTGGTCCCTGGACTCCGCTTTAAGAAGCACTCCTGCAACCAGTGAGCAAGATGGTAGGGGCAGTTAGGAAGACAACTCTCGCACTGGGCCTCAGTGTGTCTCGCCTGCTCTGGTCTCTGAAATCTGAGGTCTCCGAAGTGTGATGTGAGCACTCCAGGTGGTTTGTAGGGAGACTCATTTTGATTCAGAAAGGAAATAATGAAACTTCTATTTATATTTATTTTTGACTTTGCCATTTAAAATTTATTTTTTATTTGTGTTTTGTAACATACATGCTGTATTAGAACAGTTTTATACCTTCGTACTTTAGAAATAGAGTGGTACACATGTATTAGAGGCCTGTTCTAGAAACTCTCTTACTGATAGTGGTGCATGATCAAAGAAGTTTGGAGGGCACTGCCTTAAACGATTTACAAGGCCAAAATCCGTATCTCTTTCCAACTGTCTGCAAGAGTGTATTGTTCCTTAGTTGGTTTTCATTTAGGTCTCAACATTAGTCAGTGCTTCTTTTACTACTATATACATACACACAGAACAGAGCAAAAGATTGGGAGGACAAAAAGGGTTTGCAATAAAAGGCAAGTAGAAGTATCTGTGTGCTAAGGTTAGTTATCTCACTGAACACCTTTATTTGAACAAACTCCTACTGAGAAATCAGAAGAGTGAAGGTAACTTCAGTCTCTCAGGTTCTGGCTCTCGCTTCAGCAGTGAATAAAGCTTAACTTCTAGTAATGGTGACTCAGTTGCCCAAAAGTGGATATAAATAAATGTGGATTTTCTAGAGAGTTTACTCATTATTTGTCTTTAAAACTTGATTTAACCCCTTCTGTTCACACAGGACCCTTTCCTATAAAGTATTGTCTGGTCGAGGTCACACACACACACACACACACACACACACACACACACACTTTTTTAACTGCATAACATTACTTTTAAAAGATGCCTTGAGATTGCAACAACTAAAAGCACTGATTTGTCACTATAATTATGAATGTAGTCCCATAGGTAAACTTTCATTTTCCTTATTTTGGAGCTAGCATAAAGACTTTGCCTACTCATATTTTTTAATCTTTAAAATAGTCTATAGGATCCAAAGATGCCATGTCTTTTTATCTAGGTTCTTCTAGTCAGTATTTCTAGACGTAAGGCCATTATTACCTTTCTGCGAGTTTTGTCTCTGACACACACACACACACACACACACACACGCCTAATCTATTTATTTAATGGAATTGTAAGTAAAGGAGAAAAGGCATATGTACAATTTCTGGTTTAAGGCTAGGCATGGTGGCTCACCCCTATAATCCCAGCACTTTGAGGGGCTAAGGTGGGTGGATTTCTTGAGCCCAGGAGTTTGAGATCAACCTGGGGAACATAGAAAGACCGTGTCTCTACTAAAAAAAAAAAAAAAAAAATTAACTGGGCATGGTGTTGTGTATCTGTAGTCCCAG
This sequence comes from Chlorocebus sabaeus, assembly GCF_047675955.1. Lineage (NCBI taxonomy): Eukaryota > Metazoa > Chordata > Mammalia > Primates > Cercopithecidae > Chlorocebus > Chlorocebus sabaeus. The sequence goes on from NC_132927.1 coordinate 9,192,416, forward strand.
CTATTCAGGAGGCTGAGGCAGGAGGATTGCTTGAGCCCAGGAGGTTGAGGCTGCAGTGAACTGTGATTGCACCACTGCACTCCAGCCTGGGTGACAGCAAGATGCTGTCTCTAAGTAAGTAGGTAAGTAAGTAAGTAAGTAAGTAAATAAATAAATAAATAAATAAATAAATAAATAAATAAATAAATTTCTCGTTGGAAAACTTCAGCAGTTTCTCTCAATATTGTTAATATTTTAGTAGCCACATAGCACAGGCAGTGTCTGAAGATCTGAAATCTATTTTGGTTTCTTATTTTAAAAATCATCTTTTAATGCTATTACTGATATTTATCAACATTATTGTTGCATGGGTCTGAGTAATTTGAAGAGGACTGGCAAAGTTGGACTTAAAACGATAATAAATATAGCTACTACTAATAATATTTATTGAGGCTACATGTACCTGACACTGTGCAAGGCACTTTATTATCTCATTTAATCCTTGCAATAACCCTTTGAGGCAAGTGCTCTTATTATTATTCCACTTTACAAATGAGGAAGTAAAGATGTGGGGAGGTGAGAAAACTTGCCTTCAGCCACTCAGCTAGTAAGTTGGAGAACAGGCAGGACTCCAGATATAAAGGGTCTGTTTTTTAGCTATGTGTATATATTCTGCTTCTTAGTACCTGCCTTTCTACTGTGACTGGAGGGTTGGCTCTTTTGTAAGATTGGGAGTTGGAATGGGGACAGACCTCTTTGGGGGAAAACAAACACAGCCTACCCTACCTCAAAGAAGAAGCCCAAACACACAATTGGGATAAGGGCCATCCGTATACAACTCAGAGAGCATCATTTCACTTGTATTTTGTGTGAATAGAGTCCCCCAGAGTTCCGCAAAATGGTAGTACTGCCTGGGAACTTCTGTCTCCAGCACTAGTTGGAAGGGGTTATGGAGTTTGTATATTTCTAAATATTAGCAGCTTTTTATGGATTGGGGAGCTAGGAAGCTAGGTGGAGGGAGGGCCATCTAGACTCTTGGGAGGAAACTGGGTCTCTCACTTGTGGGGCTCACTAGGTGTCCAGGTTCCATTCTCTCTGAAACATTTTATTTTCACTGATGAAACTGTTTTCAGTCCTTTGATCCAAGGTTATTAGTATTTCTGCATCTCAGTTTACTCCTTTCTAAAATGGAAATGATCATTGTTTTGTATATCAGAGAGACATTGGATGGATTGGCGAGAAAGGTCTTCAAGTGGTAGGTTGCTGTCTCCCTTATGACAGTGTCAGGTAATGCCTACTTGCAGTTTCAGGCTGATATTTTCCTTCGTCTCTAAGATGACACCCTTTGAAGATTTCTTAGGTGTGATGTTTTTAGAGTCGAGAGGTCAGGAATCCCATCTGTCTGCGTGTGTTTGTATCTCCCATACCTGGGACGTCATAAGGGCTCAAAAAAATAACTGTTGAGTAATTTAAAGTTGCTCAGCCATTGTGAGCCTCAGTTTTCCTTGTCTATAAAATGGGGATAATAGTGTGAATCTCATAGTATTCTTAAGAGGATTAAATTGGATAAAATATTAAAGAGCTTAGTGCAGTACCTGCCACACTGTAGGTATACAAGAAATGCTTTCTTTTAATAGTTATTATTCTGATTATTGTGAATTTATCTTTAAAAGATAACTCTTGACTCTGCTGCTTAAAACCTCTGTGCCTTCAAACAAATTGAGCTCTCTGGGTCTTCTTATATAAAATAGGGATACTACTACTACCTACTTCACTGATTGTTGTAAAGTTTAAATAAGATTTAGAATTTACAGTTACTTAGTGTGTATTATATGCCCTACTGAATTAGACACACTGTCTCATTTAATCCTTGGAAAAAGTCCTTTGAGGTAGGTAGCAGTGTTCTCATTTTACAATTTCGAACACCAGGTCTCGGGGAATGAAGGTATCAGTCTAAGGTCACATCGGTAGTAATAGCAAGTGTCTGTCTGAAGCCACTGTTCTGTACTTTACAAACTCTATTTAAAAGGGCCATACACATATGTGGGCCATTATCGTAGCATCTCTTTCTTTGGGCCTGAGGGCTGCAATATAGTAGAGTCCTTATTTGCCCTGTTGAGGGATTTAAATGCATCATAGTGGAATAAATATTTAAAGAAATAACACTTTCTAAAACTTTTCTTTGGTTTTGAAATTGTCACTTTTTTTTTCTTGTAATGATCTGTCTAAAAATACTGAATTCTATATTTCCAAGATCACAAAGGGGTAAAACCACTTGGCCAAAATTTGAAATTAGGTTATTTTTGTGTTACGTTGCCCATTATGTGAGTCTTGAAGTGCTTGTTAAGTAAAATCAGCTACTAAACTGGGAGGTCACTTAGTTTTAGGATTATGTCAATTAACTTGTCAAAAACTTTTGTTGTAAAGAAATGACCTATTGTTATGAATTTTAAGCAGCTAGATCGACTTTCTATGAATGTTAACATTTTGCCAGAGAATTATGATTTTGAACATATCACACATCCAGACCTGGGAGCTAAAACTAACTAGTACATTTCCTCTTGTGTGTCTTAATTAAAAACTAATGTAAGAAAGAAGAAGAATTGGTTCCTACCTTGAAATATTGTTTCCTGGACAGATCTTTCCTTCCTGGAAGTCATTTCAAAGTTGTTTGGAGTGTCAGGTTCAGAGGTAATTGAATTTTTCTATCTAGTGAAAAGAGGTGGCTCTCTTATTTTGGTCGGTTGTTCCCAGGGTTTTGAGCTTTGAAAAGGTTTGACTTAGAAATCATGAGGTACTAACGCACTACATTTTTGATTTACTATTGATTGAGATGTCTCTGTTCAATGTAAACAGCTTAAATGGAGATTGCAGTTATAGAAATGGAATTTGCATTTAAGTACCTTCTCCTGTATGATATAATGATTATTTCATATTTATCAAAATAACAAAAGGGGGTATTAATTTTTTTGTAATGAGTTGTAAATGAGAATATTGAATTTGGAATAATTAAATTATATTTTGCTTAGGTTTTTCTTCTTGGACGCTGCCATTTTAAAAAACATACAGTTCATGTGAAAGTCTGAATAAAATTCACGGAGTAGCATCAAGGACCTCTGAGTCCAGGAAACTGAGTTTGGCAGTACTAATTTGTATTAAAGTTGTTGTTGCATGACAGCCGGAAAAAGATTTAATGCTTGCCACCTGAATCAAGGCACGGAACATTGGTTTCTATAACTGCCATGAATTTGAATCGAGGCCAGTATCTCTAAATTTGAAATAAACTGATACTCTGTCTTGAAAGATGATACAGGCCACTTACGTTGTGTAAGGTATTTAGAAAAGAGTATTTCAGTTTAATTTTTTAGCTATACATTCACCCACACACACATACACACACACATGCACACACACACTTATATCTTTCAAATTGTTAGGCTCCTCAGCACTGTGACCTCCAGTGGTTCTTGCTGTTAGAGGCTCACACAGAGGAACTCGGAAATGCCTGCAGCCATTTATTATCCACTTTCAGCCAGGAGTTAGCAGTGAGTTTGCACCAGGTTCCAGGTTTGGCATTTCTCCTCATACCACGGAGGAGCTGCTCACTTCATCAGAAAGTCATTATCCCTCTTGGATGTCACTATGGTTCAAAGTATTACAGTATTGCTTTAGGAATTTAGATTTTAACCCAGCCACCAGATGCAAAATCCATTCACATGCCTAGCACAATAAAAATGATGATGATGACAATAATTCATATTTTGCATTTGCAAAAACATCTTTCATCTGAAGGGCTTTTGTAAATGGAACATGCATCTTGAGACTACTTTATAGAAAGTGATCTTTGAGTCCAATATGGAAATGAAATGAATCTACCTCTGGAGTAAAATGTGGTAGCCATTTAATTGTTTTTAACAAGCTACATATTAAAGCACAGTTGTATCTTTATGCAATAAATGTTTTGCTGAGGAACTTTATCAATTATATTTCACATTAAAATTTTCAGACTTTATTTTTAATCTTACTAAAAAATAACATGTTCTTTTGATTAGAAAAATACTCAGAAAGTTGACTATTTAAAAATAAATCTCTGTTGAGTCTTTTTGTCAAGACAAAAAAGATTCCTTAATGTATCGCATAGATGTGTCCCGGGTTTTCTTACGGCAGCACAAGTCCTACTTCATCTTGGGGTGGTGTGGAGCGGGGGGTGATCAGAACTCCGACAGCATACTCTCTTGATGGACAGAACCAATGCACACTCAACTCTTAATTGCACAAATGCAAATAATTCAGGCCATTTTCTTTTCCCTTTAGGCTTCCTCGCTAGATGATCTCATCCACTCCTAGAGTGTCAAATAGCAGCTCTACTGATGGCCCATTCCTTTTCATCTCTTCTTCCCATCTCTTGCCTTATTTTCTGCTTAATCTTTCAAACTGTCTGATGAACTCCTCTTTCAAGATATCTCACCAGGAACTCTGTCTTAGTTTTATGTTGCTATAACAGAATACCACAGACTGGGTAACCTATAAAGAACAGAAATTTAATTCTTATACTCCTGGAGTCTGGAAAGTCCAATATCAAGGTGCTGGCATCTCATGAGGGACTTCTTTACTGCGTCATTTCATGATAGAAGATGGAAGGGCAAGAGAGCTTGAGAGAGGAAGAGATCAAACTTACAGTTTCATACCCTTCAATAATCAGCATTAATCCGTTCATGAAGATGGAGCCCTCATGGCCTAAACACCTCCAATTAAGCCCCACCTCCCAACACTGTTGTACTGGGGATTAAGTTTCCAACACATGCATTTTGGGAAACATGTTCAAACCATAGCACTTTCAAATCCCAAAATAAGATATCCCTTGCAACAGTATCTTACGGAACACAGTGGCTCATGCCTGTAATCCCAGCACTTAGGGAGGCAGAGGCAGGAGGATTGCTTGAGCCCAGGAGTTTGAGACCAACCTGGGCAACATAGTGAGATCTCATCTCTACCAAAAGAGAAAAAAAATCTGTATCTGCACGACTTAAATAAATGATCTCTTACGTCCATGCTCTTCTGTTATAAATGTTCAAGACTTGAGACAGCTTCTTCCTTCTCAAATCCAATTAGTTCCTAAATTCGATACACTTATCTTCAGCATGGTCCCTTGCATCTGTCCACTGCATTACACGAACCAGTCAGTGGGCATATTATTGCTAACTGTAGGATTAAGGAACAGAAAGAAGGTAAAACCCATATCACTCAGTTTCCCCGGTTGCTAATATCACTTAGATGGTGGAGGTGGAGTTAAAACTATTGGCCAAAATAAAGATGTAGGTAACTTGCAGCTTTTGCTTATTCTGTAATGATAGGAATAACTTAAAAGTTTGAGGCTACGGCAGAAATGAAGTGTGTCTGATTTGGCCAGTTGTAACATTTTATAGCATGGCATGCAATTATAAGTTATCTTAAGTGAAGATGAAAGGAAAAAAAGTTTGTTAGGTATAATTAGAGAAGAAAAACCTATTTCAGCACTAAGAACTGTAGATGTTTGAGTAGCATATTGCCATCATACAAAGGTATCTTGTGGTATTTTCACCACCTTCAACTAGTAACAATAGTGAATATATTCCCCATCAAAGACTATTTTTAAAAAATCTTCAAGTTCTGTCTTTATTATTTTGTAGGGTTTACATCCCTGAAAAATACGTCCTTGTGAAATTTTGTATTTTTCTTTAGACTATAAAAATTCTCCCACTTCTTCACCAAATTGTGTGTGTGTGCGTGCATATGTATATGCATGCTTTATATTGATGGAATGATTTAGTACATTAAATAACCTGTTTACATTCCCACTATTCAGGGCAGGACACTCACTTGTATGAAATCATTTGTTTTTGAGATAAACACTTTGATCTGTCATTGTAGGTTTCCACTCATTTTTGTTCCTCTAACAATAATATTAAGTGCAAAATTTCCCTTTATAGATGAAAAAATAATATACACCAGTATTCATTCTAAAAGGTTTTGCCAAACAGTATAAATTTAAATCTTTGGTTGAAACTGTGTAATATGTGCTGGTTTCCCTTCTGTTTCAATAATGGCTATACATTAGTGATGCTGTGCTATATTCATGCAATTTATAACACATGTTGAATGAAATAGAATTATTATTGTATATTTTTTAAATGAAGTCTCACTCTTTCACCCAGGCTGGAGTGTAGTGGCATGATCTTGGCTCATTGCAACCTCCGCCTCCCGGGTTCAAGCAATTCTCCTGCCTCAACCTCCCAAGTAGCTGGGACTACAGGCACGTGCCACCATACCTGGCTAATTTTTGTATTTTTAGTAGAGACGAGGTTTCACCATGTTGGCCAGGCTGGTCTCGAACTCCTGACCTCTAGTGATCCACCCACCTCGGCCTCCCAAAGTGTTGGGATTACAGGTGTGAGCCACTGCACCTGGCCAAATATAATTATTAAGTATTATACAGAAAAATGCATTTAGAAGAGAAGTCGTTTAATACAGTGTGGTAAAGTGAAGTTTAACTGACTGCATTCAGTATATGTAACACATTATATGTTTTCCTATGTTGTGAAAGAGAGTTGCCAATCTTTAGATGCAACCCTGACCTGTTATAATGCCTCAGTCTTATTTTGTTTCGTTTTAATCCCTGCTATATCTTAGAATTTTGTATGGAGTTAGAAGCAGAGCAAGGGTTTTTTCTCCAACTGTTCTTCAAGGATCTTCCACTTAGATTGGAGTAATGTGCTTGTATAAATCTTGCCACACTTTTAGTGCTTCTGTCAGGTGAAAATGCTCAATAGGGTTATGTACATACAAACTTACTTTGGGCAAAAAAAATTAGAAGGAAAGAGATGAACTGTAACAGATCTGGTTTTTCATCAACGTTTTGTTTCATGAGTCTTTGGAGATGTGGCTAAGTTGAGTAACTAACTAAATACTTATGCTTCAGTTCTCTATAAGCCTTTCTTGTGCTGTATTTTGAATGGAAATAATTTTAAAGCAGTTTTTTCTTCGGTATTCACAAAATTCTTTCCAACAACATTATCGGTGAATTGGATGACATTGAGATAGCAGGAATACTATTGTGTTTGCCTGTGTTTTTTAGAAATGGAAACTCCTTAAAAAAACACAGTGGAACTGGAATAATGTCTTTATTGTTCATTCTTAACAGAAGCTCCATTTTCTTTTGTAGGGTGGAAATGGTTGACTTTAATTATCCTTAGTCATGTGAATACTCTGTGAATTTTTGCCCTGTCTTCTAAAAGAGTTTGTGGGGGAATGGCCACCAAGTCTACAGCTCCAGTGTACTCATTCCTATGTTCTAAAAGCTCAGTATTTTATTTAATTGCTAAGGACAATTGCATCAATGGGGATTTTTTTGACTTGATGTTTACATTGCAGACTAATTAAGTCCTGGGTATAACGTGCATTAAAATGTACATAATTTGAGAGCCAAATTATATGTATTTTCTCATACTGGGAGTTCTTTAAATTGTGGTAATGATTATTTGTTGATATTCATGGGGGCCATATGATATGAGATATCAGAACATTGTCTCAGCTTGATGTGCTTATAGTCAGATAACAAGCAATTTGTATATATTGATACAGAAAATGGTGAACAAAGAAAGTAATCCTACCGATGAGCTTAGTAACTGTGGTCTTTATGTATGCTGGTGTCTCATTTTTAACTTAATTTAGGTAGGGCTCGTGTGTGTTGAAGGAGAGAGGTGCAGCTACACAATTTAGAGGCTATGGAACGTTTTTGAAAAGTCAGAAATCTGTAGTACACAAACATTTTAATTATCCAAATAACACAGAGAGGGGACCTTTGGTTATTAAAATAGTCAGCCTGGTTGATGTTGGGCTATTCTCTTGCAAATGGGAACTTTCAGTGTTTCAAGAATTATTCTTTATGCTTGTTTTGTGTAAATAATTTATCTAATGCCAAAAATATATGTCTAGTAAAGAAATTTAGCTCCTTTTGGAATTTTCAGTGCAGACTTACTAGGGAAGATTTTTCTTAATATATGCCAGCTAGGGATTATGTTTTAAAAACAAACAGAACAGAACACAAAAATCAACAAACGCATAAGAAAAGACATACCATGGAAGGGAAAAGAAAGCAGAAAAAAAAAAAGATTTCAGGCCTGTAGGAATGCAAAGAGTTGATTTCTGTATTTAACAGGGATGTCTAGGATTCAGATTCTGAACATGGATGGCAGCAGCCTGATTCTCCATAATGCAAGGAAATAGCTTAGAAGAAGCTATAAAGTTCTGTCATGTCATGGCTTGGTGAGCGAGGATGGATTTACACGATCAAGGATATAAATGGCTTTGAGTGAGTCGTTAGTCATAAGGTCCACGATTCTTCATAATTGACATGGCTTCCCCTTGTCATTCAGACAGACAGCAGTAAGGACATGGGGCTGCAGCCATTGTCACTACAGCCCTAAGAGTCCGCATGGGCGCTGCTGTGAGGATTCTGAACTCTCTGTGCAGGAGAACACTGTGTGCCTCTCGAACCGTCTGTGTGCAGCTGTGGTTTTGGATGTGTTGCATCATTTTAGAAATCATGGCCAGAGCTCCAGCTTTAAGTTTCTCACTTTCATTTGTATGATTTAGAGGAGAGAAAATGAAAACTGGTTCCCTTTCCCTCCAAGTGTGACCTGTGTTCACACGTTAGCTTATGTTTTGAGAAAAGGGTGGGAGTGTTCTCATGCCATTCATTATGATTCAGCCTTAAAAGGCATATTCTAATGAGGAGAAAGGAAAGTGTATTCTCTTTAATTTAAAATATTTTGGATAGACTACTGGGTGCCTTCCTTCCAAGGAACCATGGACATTTGACACATTCTGAAAGAGTTGGACACAGCTGATTTCCTTTGACTACCAGGAAAAGTATGGAGAAGGAGAAAGGGAAACCTCTGTGTGCATGGGTTTTTGTGTGTTGATGTCACTGGGGAGGGTAAAGTTTTGATTGCGTTACTGTGTGTCAAGTATATTTTAAAATGTGACCTAAATCTAAAGGTAATGCTAGCTCCAATCAAAGACTTTTCTATTAAAATTTAAAGTTATTTTCAGTGTCTCATTCTACATTTTTAATAGTGACATAGTTGTAAAAATTATTTGGAAGGTTGGTGGTAGTTCAAAAAGTTAGCAGTTCCACTGCATAACATTTAGTTAACAGCAGCATTGTAGCTTTGATTGAGCTGGGCTGTGGGAATGCAGGTCTTTAGCTAAGGATGGATATGATTTTACTTTATTTTTTTTTAAGGTGGAGAAATGAATGAGGCATGCATTCATGTTTTTCACCTAGGCCAAATGGAAGACTTTTCAGTGATGTAACCCATTAGGCTGGAGAAGCTTTTCTGTGGCGCTGCCCCGCGGTGCTGAGAATAAGTTATGAATGCTGCACTGTTTTCAGTGCAGAGGGCTTTGCCGGGAAGAGAGCGGTGTGCCTGGGCCCCAGCTATTGAGAAGATGCCAGTCAGGGATGAAAACGTCTTTCATGAAACTATAGCTAACTTCCCTGTGACACATTACCATAGAGCAGAGAGTATTTTTTAAACCAATAGTGTGAAAATAAGCACAATACCTTATAAAAGTCGGAAGGCTTTATTTTAAAGTATGCACGTTGAGTGACTAAAAATACACAAGTTTGTGTCAGAATTTTTTTTTTTTTTTTTTAGTGAATTGGTCTAAGCAATTTGCCTTCTCTCCCTCTCTCTCCCTGTTCACAGCTCTGATTTCTTTTGCCTTTTGGTTACAACTACAAAAGATGTCTTCTGAGACAAATGCTGGTCCATGACATCAGGATGAAGGAATGCTCAGCCCAGTCCTGCATGTTTGAAAGCATCAGCTGCTTGAAAAAAATGTTACATTTTCCAGGATGGATTAAAAAATTAAGGATGATCCCTGAGAGCAGGGAGTTAGTTTCAGACCTTTACACAAGTTTTCTTGTTTTTTATTTCCAGAGATTAGAAACATACCAACATTGGAATTGGATTTTGAACATTAGTAATATAGAATTTTCTTGAAACAGGAAATGTGCTGTGGTCTTTATAAAACAAATGATAATAATGGATGACAGTAACAACAATTGGACAGCATACAATTCTATAGTTTGTAAAAATTACAAAATTAAAATTGTAAATTTTAAAGACCAAATCTTTACTTTTATTTTAGACAGTATAATTTTATGAATTTACAATGAATTTTATGAATTTAATGTAAGTACATTACATTAAATTACTGTATGTAAAAAATACTCTAAATTTCTTTTTGCTCTTCTTAGCTATTATCATGACTTAATTTGGAGCATTTTCATGAAATTTGTTATACTTGGATAAAGTACATACTAATTAAAATGACAACTAAACATTCTGTCATGTTTCAACATATGAAAGAAGCATGCTTCTTTTATTTCCTTTTTAACTATTGGTATCCTTATAAAGTTAATTATTGTTAATTAATATCCACTCCTGATTCTACATCAATAGGAGAAAATGGAAGTTCTAGAAAACATTTTAATAAAAACAATTTCAGTAAAATATATCAAAATGCCAATATGGAAAATATTCAAATAAGATTTAAGAAAACATTGATTTGGTGATTTGTTGCCTATATATTTAAGAATCATAATGTCTGAGTATGGCAATTCTCCATTAAATTGTGGCTTGAAGTATTAATCATTATGTAATAGATGGTAAAGTTGTTTACACTAAGAAGAGTATTAATGAATCAAAGGATTTCTGCCTCCATGGAAAGAACATTAAGAAAAGGAAAAACAGAGAAAACAAATGGCTGGATCATGTGGGCTGAACACAGGCAAGGACAGGGAGTGCCTCCTCTCTATCCCATGGCCCTTCAAAGAGTGCCTTGTGAGTGGGAAAGAGGAGTTTGTGAGAAGGGCGTTTTCTTGCTTAACTAGACCTTGGAATCTCAGTTGACAGAGGCTGGCAAAAGGCAACTTCTGTCTACTTTTTATATATGCTTTCCGGAATTTGAGCCATGAGAAACGATAAAAAAATGATGGGACAGCACAGACCTCTCACTTGTGCTGCATATCTTGGGTGCATGCCTACTAATGGCTCTTTCTTTGGGGCGAGCATGTAGCTGCTTTAATATTAGAACAAAATGAGGGAAGTTTATAGACACAGAAGGCAAAGCAAATAACTTTGTTATACCTCTGAATATGGGTTCCACTTGAACTATGGATTCAAGCCATTTATTCTTCAATAGTTGTTGCCTTTTTGACTTTACCTTTTTAAACACATTTTTCTGGTAATTAATTTCTTCATAAGTATGTGCTTGCAGTTTTTGTAGGTACATTGTAAATAATTTAGGAATTTTATAGTTTTTCATGGCATTTAGGATACTTTGGGAACAACAGATTGAAGCCTTCCTAGTTGAGCAGTTGGCATAGTTGATCTGGTCATCATGTAACTGAAAAAATGATTATTTTTGCCCTCTAAGACTGCCTTTTCCACAGCCTTTTCCACGTTTGTGTCCACAGCAAACCTATGTCAAAGGAAAAGGGCAATTTTCTTTAATCTTTTATATTCTCAGTAAAACTAAACTAAATTATAAAAAGTAATTCCTTTGGCATATGATAGAAGTTTAGAAACAGACACATCCTATACATTAAAATGAAAACTTTTTCTCCATTAAGATGAAAATTTAAAAGAATAAAAATGATTGATTAAAATATAATAATGAATAAGAAACTGGTTAATCCAGAAACATGTTTAGGATTCAAGCTTTCAACTGGTCTGTCTGTTGTTGTATAAGAGAAAAGAGAAAATCTTGTATTTATATGATACCTTTTTTTATGAGGACCCTGGAGGTTGAATCTGGTTTTATAATGCCAATGGGGTATGTCATCTTTGAGTCTCACTAGCCACAGTGGCAACTAAGTAGACTGGACACATGTCCTTTTGTCCTCACAGTCATACACTGATGTCACTTGACTAATGTCCTCCAAAACTTCTCTAGGGCTTACTTAATCTCTCCAATACTTAATTTGTACCCCTCAAGAAGACCTTCCGATTTGTATTTTTCCCTAAATTTATTTATTCTATATCTCCAATTGTGTAACCCATGGCACAACTCCTATAGAATCTTCCCTATCATCTAGTCACTCAGCACATATTTGTTGAGTACCACTATAGCACAGCCACTAAGCAGGGTGGTGGAGATCACAGATGACCTAGACATGGTATCTGCCATCTAGGATCTCCCAGTCTGCATGCGGGGAGGGGCAGGAGTGGAGGCAGAAATATGTGCAAAGCAACAGTTGCAACTAGTGTGATGAATGCTGTGGAAGAGGTAGGTAGAGGATATTCTGGTGGCATAGAACTGGGCTACCAGTTGCATTGTGGAGGCTCAGGAGTGAATGTCAAGAGCAAGGAACCCTTTAAGTCTTGAAGAATGAGGAAGAACTAAGCAGGTAGATAAAGTGGACGACATTCCAGGCACAGAGGCAGAAATACCATAGGGAAATCTATACAGGCTGTTGTGGCTGGACAGATGTAGTCATAAACAGGAAATGAGGTTGAGAAGCTCTATTTTGAGAAGTTATTAAAACTTTGTATTCTGTGCAATGAATTTTGGCCATTATTTTCTACTTCCTATCACAATACCTGTGAATTGAATTAAGCTGAAAGAAATACCAAGGATCAGCTTGGAAGTGAGCTAGTTAGATTTGAATTTCAGAAAGATGACTCTGGTAGTGATGTGGAGGAGAGAGGAAGGAGGTGAGATTCACAGAAGGAGATACCAGTGTGAAGCTCTTGCAGTGTTCCAGGCAAGACTTGGTACCCCTGTTGAAAGCAGTGTGAATAGGGATGGACTTGATAAATTATAGGAGGCAAATCCACACAAACTAATTAGTGAATAGATATGAGGGGTGAGGGTAAAGGAAGGAGTCACGATAAGCCAAGGTTGGGTTCTGACTCAGTATACTGTGTTTCTATTCCCTGAAACAGGGAATGTAGGAAAAGGAGCAAATGTGTGCCAGAAGATCATGAGTCCTATTTTGGATGCTTTGAGACCGAGATCTTCCATGAAAACGTAAAATGGCAGAAACGCAGATATTTGCAGACTAATCCAGAATATGAAAATAATGCAATGTATTTGATAAGCAAGTGCTTATTGAATGATTGAATGGATGTGATTAGCCTTCAATTCATTACATTTTAAATGACTATCATTGAGTTGCTATGATTGTTTTAAAATCATACAGCACAACAGGAAGCAGTCTAATTATTATAAAAGTGAAAAGATAAGTGTCACAAACAATTCTTTTTGTTGCTTTAAACTTTCCAGATAGGCTGATGTGACTATACATAACCCTATACTTAAAGTTGATTCATCTAGATGCTACCATTATTCCTCCTTCCCTCACTGCCCATTTTTTTGAATATTTTAGTAATAATGGAAGGCTACCAGTGGGCAAACCCAGTAGGCAGAGGAATAACTGGAAGAGAAATGACCAATCAAAAACTTGAAAACTAGGAGTAAGTACAGATTTTAAAAAGTCAGGCAGGTATGGTAGTTCACACCTATAATCCAAGCACTTTGGGAGGCTAAGGCAGGAGCATTGCTTGAGTTCAGGAGTTTGAGACTAACCTGGGCAACAGATGAGATCCCGTGTCTACAAAAAAATTTAAAAAATAGTCAGGCACGGTAGTGCATGCTGGTAGTCCTAGCTACTTGGGAGGCTGAAGTGGGAGGATCACTTGATCCCAGGAGGTTAAGGCTGCAGTGAGCTATGATCATGCCACTGCACTCCAGCTTGGGTAACAGAGTGAGATGCCATCTCAAAACAAAAAGAAAAAGAAAAACAAACAAAAAAAGCCACCGATTGGAGGATTAATCCATTTGTCAAAGTTTGTTCTTGGTGAAGTTTATTCCTGGAGGCTTATCAGGATCAATGAGATAGATACAGGATAGTTATATACAGCCCTGGGCTCAAGTGACCCTTCTGCTTCAGCCTCCCAAGTAGCTGGGACCACAGGCATGTGTTACCATGCCTGATTAATTTTTAAATTTTTTTTGTAGACATAGGGTCTCACTATGTTGCCCAGGCTAGTCTCAAACTCCTGCTTTATGTTCTTGATGCTTCCCCAGAAAGCCTTTCTAGGTATTGGGGCTATAATTTCAGCAAAATCAAATCCCACGTAAAATGTAATCTGGACATGAAGGGTAATGTCCCCTAAGACTACTTTAGAGGTCTTCGCTCTGGTGAATGAAGATTCTCAAGGGATACCTGGCCCTTTGGTAAAACGCAGCATTGATGTCTTTAGCTTTCTGTCCATCGGCCATAGTTTGCCCAGTAACACTAGTGGCCTCTGTCATTGAAGCTGTACAAGGTAGTGGTGTCCTGGATCTCTCATTTATGCCTTGTAATGGCAGTGGAGATCAAATGTAGGTAGAATTCTTCCCCCTGGCTCTCCAAAGCAATACAAATAACACATGTAATTCATTTAATGACTAGATAACAAAGAATATCAATGACAGTTATTTTACTGTCCATCTCTTAATTTGCATAATTTAGATCATAACCCATGATTAGTTTAAAGCAATTTGGATTATAAATGCTATCCCATACATTCAACATTTGAAAATATCATTCAGGGTTGGTTAAAATAATACGATTGCACCTCCCTTTGGGCCTCACAGTAAGGCATTCGTTGCCTTGGTAATTTGACTGTGTCTGGTGCAGGGTCTGTCACTCAGCTTTGCCAACTCAGAAGTCTGATGTTGTCAGCACTCAGAGGGCAGATCCGTCTCTCTCGGGTGAACTCACATTAACTACATTCATGAGACTAATAAAACCAGAATGCCAAATTATTCGCTTACCATTAGAAATACAATCACACAGATGGAATGCTTGTCTTAGCAAGACTCAAACATTCTTTTTCAAAATGAAGAGCCAGATTATACTTAGAAGGGGCCCAGTGAGCATGGAGTCAGAATGGGGGAGTTGGAGGAATCAAACTGTGATGGCTGATGCTGCCATCTGCACATGGACTGGTCAGTAAACTGGACTCCTAAAAGTCTGTTAACCAAAGCTGCTCCTCCATGGAGAATGGTATGGAGGGGCACAGCCCACATTTGTGTCTGTTGCTCTCATTTTCTAGGTAGTACCTGTGGTTAATGAATATGTTTTCTACCATATTCTTTCTTTAGGTCATCAGGTAGTAAATTTTGATGGTTTGGAAGCCTTTCTGTTTTCTTAAGATGACTTTGCCTACTTCTGTTCTGATGTGTTCTAGTTATGGTAGAAATTTCATAGGTATTTAATTTCCAGATGTTTGGGGTAGGTACTGCCTAGTACCCAGGAACAGGTAGTGTCTAGACCTGAGGTAGTGGGGCATGAACAGCCAAGGCTGATTCTCTGCTTGTCCCTGGCCTAGAAATCACACTTGTTCTAGGGCCTGGCATAAGACTGTCTGACAGGTAAGTTGCTATAGTTATTGATGTTTTGGAAGTGTAGGAAAAAGTAGGTAATCAGGGAGTATAGTAACCATATTTTCTGAGGTAAAAAGACACAAGCTAGCTTATATCTTCATGTGAAGATACTAAATATTACCCTTATTGAAAACATTATATGAAACATACATAAACTCATGATTAAATTTAGAATGGAGAGAATTAAGTCAAAGTTGACTCCAAAGTTTTACATAACAAGAAGAATGGTAAAATATGAATAATCAAAATAGGAAGACAGTGATATGGAGCTGGTTTGGCAGGCAAAATGATGGTTTCTCGGCAGGGCGCAGTGGCTCACGCTTGTAATCCCAGCACTTTAGGAGGCCAAGGTGGGTGGATCACCTGAGGTCAGAAGTTCAAGACCAGCCTGGCCAACATGGTGAAACCCTGTCTCTATTAAAAATACAAAAAATTAGCCAGGTGTGGTCGCAGACACCTATAATCTCAGCTACTTGGGAGGCTGAGGCAGGAGAATTTCTTGAACCCTGGCAGTGGAGGTTGCAGTGAGCCTAGATTGCACCCTCCACCTGGGCAACAAGAGTGAAACTTCGTCTCAAAAAAAAAAAAAAAAAAAAAGGGAAAATGATGGTCTCTTGAGACTATGCTGCATTTGATTGATGTTGCCGTGAAAGTAAAAATGTCCATGGGCCCTTAAAGCAAGAACGGGAGCTGTGTGAGGACAGGGATAAATCTGTAGGTTTGGGACTGACCAGTTTTAGAGGTTTGAGAGTAGGAAGAACAAGAGACTCCAGGAAGGAAATATGAAATAAACTTTCAAGGAGGCAGTTGAAAGCAGGGGCAGGAAATCCAAAGAGGTGAGAAATTCGAGAGGGAAATATAATCAAATACAATCAAATTCCCTCCCTTTGTGTAGGGACAGAAGATCCAAGGTGGTAAGAAATTGAGGAGAAAATTATAAGCAAATGCACAAAGTGAAAAGAAGATTTTAGACCTAGAAATGACCACTGACTTTGATGACAGTGTCATATATGATAAAAGATTCATTTATTAATGTTAACCATTTTGTATTTTTATATTCAAATAACTAAGGGTTGTTTTCCATTTGTCAGGCAGAAGTCCTGGGCTTTACTGACAGATTATGGCTTTTATTTCCCACAGTAAATTAAGCATTCTTTCCAATGAATTTTTATGGAAATTGATTTTAATTTTGAATGAAGGTGAAGTTAGTTAAGAAAATGGAAAAAAGTAAGATGCTGTTACCTTTTAAAAGACAGATATATCTTCATGGTTCTGTAGATATAGTCAAATTTTGATCAATAAAATGGTAGTATGAAAATCTTTCCAGGTCTTTTTGGCACTCTCACATGCTCTGTTTAATTTAGCACTTTTGTTTACATAAACAGGATCTTAGCTTATCTAGCCCAGAAGGAATTTGAAGAGGAGGATTTTTAAGTCAAATTAATTACCTTCTGCCCCAGGGAAAGGGAACCAGTAAATATGCAGAGATATCATCCTTTGAGTTTTGTAGGTTAAAAGGTGATAGAGCGGCTGTTGTCTTCTGGAGGAGTTGGAGGAAGGGGGTATAGATGATGGACTGGGATGGGAAGTTATTTGTTACTTTGTTTGAAATACTATATTATAAATTCCATGAATACTTTAAATGTGCAAGTGTGCTTAATGTACACTATTGAGAACAAAATGTAAATGGTTTGGGCATTCTGTGGTACTTCACTGTTCTGCTACAGTGACTACTTGCCAACTGACCTCCTGTATATTAAATTAGTAACCTGTTAACAAAAATTATGACAAGTGAATACTACTCATACTTCTGTCACTTCAGCAAAAGACAAAAATAATATGTCAAAATGAAAATAACATACTGAACTTTTGTAAATTTTAGATTAGAGCCCAAAATATTTTTTTCATGATAGATGTTAATTTAAATGAATAAAATGATTTTATATAAAGACAAGTTAATCTTTGATGCAGGTTGCAAGATCACTGCTTGCTACTGGGACCTTAAATTTAAAAAAAAACATTGGATAGGCGCGCCATGCTGGTATTTTTCTTTTTTTTCTTTTTTTTTTTTTTTTAGACAGAGTCTTGATCCTGTGCATAGGCTGGAGTGCAGGGGCATAATCTCAGCTCACTGTAACCTCCACCTGCTGGGTTCAAGCAATTCTCCTGCCTTGGCCTCCCAAGTAGCTGGGATTATTGGCATGTGCCACCATACCCAGCTAATTTTTGTATTTTTAGTAGAGACGGGGTTTTGCCATGTTGGTGAGGCTGGTCTTGAACTCCTGACCTCAGGTGATCCACCCGCCTTGGCTTTCCAAAGTGCTGGGATTACAGGCGTGAGCCACTGCACCCAGCCCATTCTATTATTTCTATTTTAAATATTTAAGCACTTTGAGTTCTTTGAGTTCCTGTCTTTGGAGCAATTGTTATTTCACTAAAGAAACAAGTGGCTCTTGGGAAATATTATAAAGAAGACAGGAAAGAAAGAGGACTGTTTTAGCAGGAAATTGAAGCTGGGCAGCTCAGCACAGAAAAAGGAATATGGGCTGAAACCCTCATCCCTTGACCAGAATTCTTGATGACCCATTGGACATCTTTGGTGGATAATTCAGCTGTTCCAAATCAGCCCATCCAACTCCCTCCCCTCAGTGGAGACTTATCCTTCTTGTTCTGTAACCTAGTTAATGGTTGAACCATCCATCCAGTTACTTAAGCCAGAAGACTGGGAATCATGTTTGGCTCTTCCTTACATGGTATTTCTGTCTCCTATTTGCCCCTCATTGTGCCTACTTCTTTGATTCCCACCATGGTGGTCCTGGCTGAGGCCCTCTCATCTTTCTTCCAGATAACCAGAACAGCTTCTTAACTGCCTTGTTCGTTCCATGGGATGGCCTCTTTAAAAACTTTCACTGGTAGAAATGTGATATGGTTTGGTTCTGTGTCCCCACCCAAATATCATCTTGTAAGTCCCACAATTCCCACGTATTGTGGGAGATGATTGAATCATGGGGGCAGGTCTTTGCCATGCTGTTCTTATGATAGCAAATGAGTCTCACAAGATCTGATGGTTTTAAAAGTCGGAGTTTCTCTGCACAAGCTCTCTCTTTTCCTGCTGCCATCCATGTAAGATGTGACTTGCTCCTCTTTGCCTTCTATCATGATTGTGAGGCTTCTCCAGCCATGTGGAACTGTGAGTTCTCCGTTAAACCTCTTTCCTTTGTAAATTGTCCAGTCTTGGATATATCTTTATCAGCAGTGTGAAAATGGACTAATACAGTAAATTGGTACCAGTAGAGTGGGGTATTGCTGAAAAGATACCTGAAAATGTAGAAGTGACTTTGGAGCTGGGTAACAGGCAGAACAATTTGGAGGGCTCAGAAGAAGACAGGAAAATGTGGGAAAGTTTGGAACTTCTTAAAGACTTGTTAAATGGCTTTGACCAAAAGCCTGATAGCAACTTGTACAATAAGGTCCAGGCTGAGGTGGTCTCAGATGGAGATGAAGAACTTATTGGGAACTGGAGCAAAGGTTACTCTTGTTATGTTTTAGCAAAGAGACTGGTGGCATTTTGCCCCTGCTCTAGAGGTTTGTAATTTGAACTTGAAGGAGATGATTTAGGGTATCTAGCAGAAGAAATTTCTAAGCAGAAAGTATTCAAGAGGTGACTTAGGTGCTTTTAAAGGCATTCAGTTTTATAAGGAAAGCAGAGTATACAAGTTCAGAAAATTTGCAGCTGGATAATGCGATAGAAAAGAAAATCCCATTTTCTGAGGAGAAATTCAAGCCGGCTGCAGAAATTTGCATAAGTAATGAGGAACAAAATGTTAATTCCCAAGACAATGGGGAAAATGTATCCAGGGCATGTCAGAAGGTTTCACAGCAGCCCATCCCATCATAGGCCCAGAGGCCTAGGAGGAAAAACTGGTTTTGTGAGCTGGGCCCAGGGTCCCTGTGCTATGTGCAGCCTAGGGACATAGTGCCCTGCATCCCAACCACTCCCACCGTGGCTGAAAGGGGCCAATGTAGAGCTCAGGCTGTGGCATCAGAGGGTGCAAGCCTCAAGCCTTGGCAGCTTCCATGTGGTGTTGAGCCTGCCAGTCCACAGAAGTCAAGATTTGAGGTTTGGGAATCTCCATCTAGATTTCAGAGGATGTATGGAAATGCCTTGAAGTCCAGACAGAAGTTTGCTGTGGGGGCAGGGTTCTCATGGAGAACCTCTACTAGGGCAGTGGGTATGGGAAATGTGGGGTCAGAGCCCCCACACTGAGTTACTACTAGGGTACTGCCTAGTGGAGCAGTGAGGAGGGGGCTACCATCCTCCAGACCCTAGAATGGTAGATCCACTGATAGCTTGCACCGTGTGCCTGGAAAAGCCACAGACACTCAATGCCAGCCCATGAGAGCAGCTGAGAGGGAGGCTGTACTCTGCAAAGCCACAGGGGTGGAGTTGCCCAAGACCATGGGAACCCAGCTCATGTAACAGCATGACCTGAATGTGAGATATGGAGTCAAAGGAGATCATTTTGGAGCTGTTCGATTTGACTGCCCTGCTGGATTTCGGACATGCATGGGGCCTGTAGCCCCTTTGTTTTGGCCAATTTCTCCCATTTGGAATGGCTGTATTTACCTAGTACCTGTACCTCCATTGTTTCAAGGCAGTAACTAAGTTGCTTTTGATTTTACAGGCTTATAGGTGGAAGGGGCTTGCCTTGTCTCAGATGAGACTTTGGTCTGTGGACTTTTGAGTTAATGCTGAAATGAGTTGAGACTTTGGGGGACTATTGGGAAGGCGTGATTGGTTTTGAAATGTGAAGATATGAGATTTGGGAGGGGCCAGGGGTGAAATGATATGGTTTCGCCCTTTGTCCCTCACCCAAATCTCATGTTGCAAGTCCCACAATTCCCACATATTGTTAGAGGTGATTGAATAATGGGGGTGGGTCTTTCCTATGCTGTTCTCCAGATAGTGAATGGGTCTCAGGAGATCTGATGGTTTTAAAACTGGGAGTTTCTCTGCACAAGTTCTCTCTTTTCCTGCTGCCATCCATGTAAGATGTGACTTGCTCCTCCTTGCCTTCCATCATGATTGTGAGGCTTCCCTGGCCACATGGAACTGTGAGTTCTCCATTAATCTCTTTCCTTTGTAAATTCCCCAGACTCGGTTATGTCTTTATCAGCAGCATGAAAGCAAACTAATTCAAAATGTAAAGTAGTTCAGCCACTATGGAAAACAGTTCTGTGGTTTTTCAAAAAGTTAAACATAGAATTATCTTCTTACCCAGCAATTCCACTCCTTGGTATATATCTGAAAGATTTGAAAATGGTACTCAAACAAGTACATGCTCATGCATGTTCATAGCAGCACTGTTTACAATAGCCACAAGACAAAAACAGCCCAAATGGCCATCAACAGATCATCAGATAATTGTGTTATAAATGTACACTGGAATATTACTCAGCAATAAAAAGGTATGAAGTACTGATACATGTACCAGTGTGGATGAACCTCAAAACAATGCTAAGTGAAAGAAGCCAGACACAAAAGGTCACATATGCTATGATTTCATTTATATGAAATATTCAGAATAGGTAAATCCATAGAGACAGAACACAGATTGGTGGTTGCCAGGTGATGGGAGAAGCAGGAAATGGGAGCAAGTGCCTAAAGGGTATAAGGTTTTCTTTTGGGGTGATGAAAATATTTTGGAATTAGATAGAGGTAGTGGTTTCACATCTCCTTCAGTAAATCCCACTGAATTGTTCACTTTAAAATGATTAATATTGCATCGTGTGAATTTCACCTCAATTAAAACAATTCAACAAACTTTCACTGGCTCCCCCTTGTGTACAGAATGAAGCTCCAGTTTCCCAGCTTCCTATAGGAGACCTTCACAATCCACCTGCAACCTAATTTTCCATTTCCCGTCCTGCTTTTCCTTCCCCTGTAGTCTCCTCTCACCCATAGGGAAATAGTTGCTGTTGCCAAAACACTTTGTTATTGTTGTTGTTTAATCCTTCTCTACTTTGGCTAATGCTCGTCTTCCTATCTCCTTTCTCGGTGAAGAACAGTAGTGCTGGCTCCTCTATGAAGCCCATGCCCCTGCTTTGCCCCTCCCCAGGCAGTAGCATTCTTTATTGGCCTCCTCCCCTTGCTCACCCTTGCTCTGGAGGCCTCCTCACAGCCCCTTCACGTTGTGCTGAGGGTTGTGATGGCCCTGCCTCTTCCCATCATCACACTGTGTGCTTCGTCAGGGCTGGACCACATCCTATTCATGTTTCTATTCCTCGTGCCCACTACAGTGTAGGAAACATAGTGGGTACTCAAAATTTGCTTTTAAACAGTAATTTAGTTTTTTAAACAGCAATTTTTGCTTCTTTAATTTCAGATGTTGATTGTGGTAAAAAAAAAAAAAAAGTCAGTTGAACTTCTTTTCTATATCTTGATTTACAATAGGAGTACTGTGAGGAATTAGATGGATATTACTATAAATGTTATATTCTGGCCAGGCCCGGTGACTCACGCCTGTAATCCCAGCACTTTGGGAGGCTGAGGTGGGCGGATCACGAGGTTGGGAGATTGAGACCATCCTGGTGACACGGTGAAACCCCGTCTCTACTAAAAATGCAAAAAATTAGCCAGGTGTGGTGGCGGGCGCCTGTAGTCCCAGCTGCTCGGGAGGCTGAGGTGGGGGAATGGTGTGAACCCGGGAGGCAGAGCTTGCAGTGAGCTGAGATCGCGCCACTGCACTTCAGCCTGGGTGACAGAGTGAGACTCTGTCTCGAAAATAAAAAAAAAGAAGAAAAAAAAAAAGTTATATTCCTTGTCTAACACAGTTGCATTTTCTAAATGATTACCCAGTCTGTATTTCTCCACTGAAGTGTTTTTATTTTTAGTAATTACATGCATATTTTTCTAATTATTTCCTTTGATATTTTGGAGGATAATAATTTCAACATAAGCTTCTTACCTTTGGTAAAGATGCTCCAAAAATTACATATAGCCTGGGGGAAAATCTGTTAGTGATGTATTTTCTTAGACCCAGTTATACTTACTCTTACATGTTTTTTTTCCCCCCCCTTAAGATTGTTTAGCTTGAGTTTCTGTTGCTTGTAATAAAAAATATCCTGAATATTATAACTTAGGATGCTACAAGTGTTGCATAGACTCTGGAGATGTGCGAAGGAAAAAGATTCAGTCCTTGTCTCCAAGGTATTCGTGGTGGGCTGTGATGAAGTGGGCAGAAAGGCTCACGGTTGCCACATAGTATGATGATGCTACAATTGACATTTATGCAAAATGACCTAGTACACAAAAGAGAGAACCCTTCACTCTGCTAGGGGAATAGAGAATGGTGGCACCATGCCATATGGAGTTGAGTTTCAAAGAAGGAGTTGCTGGCAACAGGATTTAATGGTGCCTGGAGAGTGTCAACAGCCTCTTAAATAATTTTTTTTTTTTTTGAGATGGAGTCTCGCTCTGTCGCCCAGGCTGGAGTGCAGTGGCTGGATCTCAGCTCACTGCAAGCTCCGCCTCCCGGGTTTACGCCATTCTCCTGCCTCAGCCTCCCGAGTAGCTACAGGCGCCCGCCACCTCGCCCGGCTAGTGTTTTGTATTTTTTTTAGTAGAGACGGGGTTTCGCCGTGTTAGCCAGGATGGTCTCGATCTCCTGACCTCATGATCCGCCAGTCTCGGCCTCCCAAAGTGCTGGGATTACAGGCTTGAGCCACCGCGCCCGGCCAATAATTTTTTTTTTAATTTTAATTTTTTTTTACCAGTTGTTGCTCAGGTTGCACAAGTGTAAACTAATTTTGATCAGTTTGAACTTACTTGCTACCAAGTCTAGTAGAGACCTATTTTAATGACTATTGCCAAAATGTGATTTACTAGAGAGTATTTCAGACTCAAATGCCGACTAAGTGTGGCAGGTTGTTTAGCCACCGTGTTTCTCCGTACTGCATTATATTTGATGGCCAAGATTAACTCTGTGTGTCAGCTCACTCCCTGATGTGCTGGATAAACCAGGTTGCCACTGTAGGACTCTGCATGTATTTATGTTATAGACACAGATTTTGTGAGTTGTTATGCATCTGGTGCAAGTATATGAGTAGAAGTTTGAACTTCAATTAGTTGGGTTTATGAAGCACTGACAGTGTAGGGCAATATATGAGGCATGTAGGAAATTACAAAGGAAATAGGAAACACAATCTTTGTTCATATTGAGTTTATAATCTAATGGAACAAATATAAATGGAGATACATGATAACAGATAAAATAAACATAAAAACATAGTCATAACCAGTTACAGATGGATAGAGATATTTGCACAAGTGCTGTGGAGTTGGGAAAATTATTGCAGTGACTCTTGTCAGCTGGGGTAAGTCTGTTTTAATACAGGATGTAAAACTTATGCAAAAATATTAAGGCCAGGAAGGACAAGGACTAATGTGGGGAAAATCATTCTAGGAAGTAAGAATGAAATGAAAATACAGAGGGAGCAGACTGTTGTAGAGGACAGTAAGGTTTGCTGGAAAAGCTCAGTATTTTTAGGACATACATTTCTTTTGGAAAAGCAGCTATACTAGAGTAGGCTAACTGCTGTAACAATCAGTGCCAAGTGTCAGTGACTTAAAATAAAAGGTTACTTTTTTACATCAGATCCGATGGGAATCTTTGTGTGTATGTTTCTCTATTCTACGCAGTTATCTAGGGATGCAGGTTTGTAACAGCTACATTCTAGGTTCTAGGAGTCTTCCTGTAGGTTCTAAGAACCTCTTTCATCCAACTGGTGAAATGGACAGAAAATGGAGGATAATCCGTGGGAGGTATATGTGGGGCTTGGCTACCCACATTCTACTGACCAGAACTCTGTCTTGTGTCCCCACGTCCATTCAAGAGCCTGGGAAAGGTAATGTAGTTGGGTGCCTCTGAGGAAAAAGACATGGGCTTTGGGGGACACATCTCTTGCCATCACTTTTTTGCTAGTATCTTATGAATCTAGAGCACGTCCTTCTTTTTCACCTGAAATTTAGGTGATCTGAGTCTCCAATTTTCCTACGGAGCTTACGTGCCCTGCTGTCACCTCACACTCACCACTCTCTCTTTTCCTGGCTTCATTATCCATTAATTTTTATCAACAGTCTCTTCATTCTTTTATTACCTTGGCATGTACCTTGCAGTTATGGTTAGCAGTGTTCCTTCAGGATACCTCTTCAGCCTGTTCTT
This sequence comes from Chlorocebus sabaeus, assembly GCF_047675955.1. Taxonomy (NCBI): domain Eukaryota; kingdom Metazoa; phylum Chordata; class Mammalia; order Primates; family Cercopithecidae; genus Chlorocebus; species Chlorocebus sabaeus. Next base: position 9,217,105 of record NC_132927.1, read on the forward strand.
TCTTTTCTTCTTCCATCTGCACACACTCGTGATAGTGACCTTATCTCCTAATGATGGTGTTGGTATAGTAAGTCCCTACCTAGAACTCTAGCCCGAATATTGTTGCTACATAAATAATCATTTTCTTCTTGCTCCATTCTCATTTAGTAATCTCTTTTCCTCCCTTTTGTGTGAGGATGAACTCCAGATTCCTCAGCCTGTGCCTAAAGAATCACTGTTTCCTTGCCTCACCTCCTTCCTACCCTCATTTCTGACAACTAATCACAGGAAGGCTCTACTCCAGGCAGAGTGGTCACAGCAGTCTCTGAATGTAGAGGATGCTAATTCTGACCCAGTCTCTGAATTTAGAGGATGCTAATTCTGACCCTGGAGAATGTACAGTTTTGTACATTTCTGGAGCAAGTCTCAGCTCATGTCATGTATAACTCATGAAACCTCACACATAAACACATTGTCTTCCAGTAATATTTCACTTGTGTGTTTCACTCACTTCTCTGGGTACTTAGACTTATCTAGCCTTGTTTTGCTATAAAAATGTTTGTGTGCATGTTTTGTTTCTTTACATTGATAGTTAAGATCCATAAGAGCAGGGACTATGTCATATATCTCGTAATTTCCCACAGAGCCTAGCATGTAACTAGGCACACAATGATTACTCAACAAATACTTGCTGAATAAACGTATTGGATGGCGATGAAGACACTTAGGTGTAGAGATTTGAATAGGAGTTTTCATTTGATTCAAGAGGCAGTTGGGAGCCATTGATAGCTTTTGAGAACAGGAATCAAAAATTATTCGGGGAAGGGAATTCTTATGGTTGTTTGTAGGATCCTGTCAAGTTGCAAATAAACAAATACAATATGTTAGAGATGGAGTCAAATCAAGGAGCCTGCTTTTTTTCAGACAGCGAAGTGGCCCTGTGCCCTACAGAATTAGAGAAGGTGGAAGTCTGAAGCCAGAGATTTCTGATAGGCTTTTGAGTTGTGAAACATAGAATATAAAAGTAAATGATAGGACTTACTGATACCTGGAGACTGAAAGAAATAGGTGGCTTCCACAAATTCTGATAACTGTAGTATTGGTGGTAACAAATTGGGAATGAATGATGATTTGAATGACTGTAATGTGTTGATTTAATAGATGTTCAGGTTTAGGATGAAACAGGATTTCAGATGCAGATGTTCTACAGGTAGGATGGTATGTTTGAAAGAGCTCTAATTGCAGAGTTAGGAGACCAGTGATCTAATCCCAACTTTGTTGTTGTTGGGGTTTGTGACCTTGGGGAAGTCATTCACGATCTCTGCATATTATTGCGTGGGTTAGGCTAGAGCATTTCCATGGGGCAGATCATTGAGAGTCTCCCTGTCTAGGCATGCATCATAGCAACTTGAGAGTTTTAATACAAATGATGATTTCATTCATAATTTTTGTTTCTTTTATTTTTTGCAGAATTGAAGACAAACATTTCCTCACCTTTCTTGCTATAATTATATTTCAGTGTTAGCCCTTTTTAATCCCTTTCACCCTTTAACTGCATCCAAAAAATGAATACTTATCAGTTACTGAGAAATTGGAATGTAAGCTCAATTATGCTAAAAACTAATGGGTAACACTGACACATAGTAACAGCTTCTTTTGCAGTATTTACTCTCCTGTTGATAAAAGAAAAAAAAAAAAAAAAAAAAAGCCCAACAGCCCATTGCTGCAGAAAGAATTTAGCTACAAGTTTATCAATTTAAGCAGGCCAACTGCACAACTAAATGCATGTGAAACTTAACAAATCCCTTGGGAAAGCTGACTGTAAGAATTTTCTAGTCTGTGTTGAGTTACTGAGGTGAGACATGGTGGATTGGACTTAATGCCCTAGGCAAGCACAATCAAATAGAGACAGTTTAAGATTTTTTTTCTGTGTCCATGAAGGGATCTCTGGTAGGTGTCTAAATGAAGCATTCAGAAAGGACTATAACACCATCATGAGTTATCTTCCCTGAATATTTTGGAAGGTTATTTTGGTTTAGAAGAAATCCAAGTAAGATTTTCACAGTGTGAGCTTTGCAACAGTTGAATGATTTAAGATTGTTATGTGATTCATAGGAATAGGGGAAAGTACAAAGCATTGTCCTTTACGTTTTAATTTTAATTTTCAAGGGAGAAATTCAAGAATAGTATGTGTGATTTCCTGGACTTATTTTGGGTTAAGGCAGTTTGATATTCTAGTCTTTTAAAGTTGAGCATCAAAACTGGTTCTAAGACCACACTTACCCTGGAATTTCAGAAGAGTTTGATATAAGAAAGGTATTATAGTAAAGTGGTTGAGTGGGTAGGGTCTGGAGTCTCGTTACACTGATTTGAATCCTGGTTATAGCACCTATTAACATGTGACTTAGGGCAAATTAGTTAACCGCAGTTTTCTAATCTGTAAAATGGGAGTTATGCCGTCATTATTAGGGGTGTGTTAAGATTAAATGAACTATTAATAGTTAGTGTGAAGCATTTAGAACAGAGCCTGACATGTAGAGAGCACTCAAATATTAGCTATGCAACAACTATAATAATAATTTTTAGTACAGTGTGTGTTGCTTAATCACGGGGATACATTTTAAGAAATGCATCATTAGGCTACTTTGTCATTGTGCGAACATCATAGAGTACATTTACACAAACCTAGGTGATACAGCCTGCTACCCAGTCGGCTATATAGTGTAACCTATTTCTCAAAGCCTACAAAACTGTACATCATGTTATTGTACTGAATATTGTAGGCAGTTGTAACACAATGATAAGTATTTGTGTATCTAAACATAGAAAAGGTCCAGTAAAAATATAGAAAAAAGATGAGAAATGGTACCCCTGTATAGGGCACTTACTGTGAATGGAGCTTGCAGGACTAGAAGTTGCCCTGGGTGAGTCAGTGAGTGAGTGGTGAGTGAATGTGAAGGCCTAGGGCGTTACTGTACAGTACTCTAGACTTTATAAACACACTGTTCACTTAGGCTACACTAAATTTATTTTAAAAATATTTTTCTTCAATAATAACTTTAGTTTACTATAACTATTTTACTTTATAAACTTTTGATTTTTAAAAACTTTTTGACTCTTTTGTAATAACAGCTTAAAACATAAATACATTGTACAGATATATAAAAATATATTTTCTTTACCTGTATTCCATAAGCTTTTTTCTATTGTGAAAAGTTTTTTTTTTTAGTGTTAAAACTCTTTTACTAAAAACTAAGACACAAACCCTCACATTAGCCTAGGACTATACAGTATCAAGGTCATTAATATCACCGTCTTCCACCTTCACATCTTGTCCCACTGGATGGTCTTCAGGGGTAATAACATGCTTGGAGCTGTCATCTCCTATGATAGCAGTATCTTCTTTTGGATACCTCCTGAAGGACCTGCCTGAGGCTGTTTTATAGTTAACCTTTTTTTGTGAGTAGATAGAGTACACTCTAAAATAATTAAGAGAAATATAGTATAAGAAATGCCTAAACCAGTAACTTAGTCATTTATTATCATTATCAAATATTACACACTATGCATATATCAAATATTATGTGGACCAAGGGTTGGACAAGCTTGGTTTACACCATCATCACCATAAACACGTGAGTAACGTGGTATGATGATAGCTACACCGACACTAGGTGATAGGAATTTTTTTCAACCCCATTATCATCTTAGGGCACCATTTACATATATTGCTCTGCCTTTGACTGAAAATGTCATGTGGCACATGACTACATTGTTATTCTGTGATTACTTAGTGCGTCTATGTAGTTTCTTGGGAGCACAAGTCACATCATGCCACAGTCCTTCAGCTGCCCAGTACTCAGCTAACAATCTGAGAGGTGGGCTTGAGAGTTGGGTTCCCAGTCCCTGAGATAGCTGGAACCCCAAGCAGCCGACATTTTCCACCTAGGGGAGGCGTCCTTCTAGAGGAAACTCACTCTGAAATAATCTGTGCTGGCAAATAGAGGAAACCCTTTAGAGGCAAAATGGGGTTGAAGAGGGGAGTTGTTCCAAATTTACAGGCAGTGAAAGTCTCAAAGTTGTTAATTAAAGCTACTGTTCCTTGGACATTACTTGGTGGTTGGGTCCTAAGGATTCAGAGAGCTTTCCTCATTTTTTTAAATGTCAGCTTTCATGATAGCACTTGCGAGTCTTCAGTCTCACTTTAGACCTTTGAACAAGGATATTCTTTTCAGTTTTTCCTATAACCTGTCCTCATGATACTGACCTGTGTCCTTATGATTATGACAACGATCCTTCCACGGAAACTCTGCCCCTAACACTTAAACCTCAACAGCCAAACTTGGAAGCATGTAACTCCCTCCCCGTGAGCTAGCTGGCTGACCAGAAGGCAGGGAGCCATTGACATTGACCTCGGCCTCCTCCCCTGACTCGGCACATTGACCACTTCCTTCATCTCCTCTTGCTCTCTGGATCTCTGGAGCCTACTTGTCTCCGGCTCTATTGATTTTTCCAAACCAGTGCTTCCCTGCTTCTTGCTTCAGAACCTTCCTAATCAGGACTCTCAAGGAAAAGATAAAGAGGAGGCACTAGAGGAGGCAAAGCTGAAGGGAGAAAGGCTGGGCCTGGAGAGAGTGATCACATCATTTGTGGTTCTGCCTGGGACATTTTGAGGGGAAAGTGGGGGCTATTCATCATAACACTAGGACAACCTGGTGTAAAGCTGGTTGTCCTGGGCAAACTGGGTCCTGCATCCACCCTGGACTTAAGACTTTGATAGAGAAAAACATTTATTTCTCCACCCCTCTTCCATATTCTTTCCACACAACTACAGCACTACCAACAAATTATCATGCTAATTTTTTGGTGAGTAATTGGCAGGGGGAGGGGAAGCTATGGGTTATCACAGCCTGGTGGGTTTTTGTTGTTGTTGTTGTTGTTGTTTGAGACGGAGTCTCGCTCTGTCGCCCAGGCTGGAGTGCAGTGGCGCAATCTGGGCTCACTGCAAGCTCCGCCTCCCGGGTTCATGCCATTATCCTGCCTCAGCCTCCCGAGTAGCTGGGACTACAGGTGCCCGGCTAATTTTTTTTGTATTTTTAGTAGAGACGGGGTTTCACTATGTTAGCCAGGATGGTCTCAATCTCCTGACCTCATGATCTGCACACCTTGACATCCTGAAGTGCTAGAATTACAGGTGTGAGCCACCGTGCCTGGCCCACAGCCTGGTCTTCTAAGAGACTAAGCAATCTGGTCACTAAATGTGTCTAAAAAGTTTAAAAAGTCTGCCAACTGTCAATCAGTAAATAATTGATAAGTGATTATTATTACCATTATTTTTGACCAAACGTAATGGGTGGACTCATTTCTCTATTCTTTCTCTTGGTAGGGGAGAACAAAATGGGAATTCATTGCTTTATATAACTGTTGGGACCCTCTTTATACCTTCCATAATGTTTCATAATGAGAAATGTTGAAAAAAACATTTATGTCGGGCAATGGCTGGAAGCATTCTTCCTTTTCCCTACAAGCATAACACAACCTGGCAAGCCAAGTTTAAAAGAATCAGAACATTTGTAATATTCTAATAGGAGCAAATTTATCTTTGCATGTTTTGGGTCTCCTTGTATTATTTTAAATAAGTGTAGAATCTATTAGTAATTAATTTTGCAAACATTAGTTTATTGTACATGAGCATAGAGTAAGCTTAAATTATGACTTTTTTGTTATCTGTTAGCACCATTTTCCAACTTTAACGTAGATGTCACAGTCAGTGGCAATATTTGATAATAGAGCTTGTCAGTGAATGTTGTCATAATTTTAAGTGTTAATTTAAATTAACAAGGTTCCTACTATAAATACCCCTTTTTAAGTGTGGATTATAGGAGCCACAGAATGTGAGGACTGGGAAGGGTCTTAGTAGCGCCTGGTACAAGCATCCCAGATGCCACAAGGTGCAGGGTAGCCTAGAAGCACGAGTCACTTAGCTCCCTCGTTGCCTAATTCTGTAATTTTGTTCCATGTCTCAAATATTATGAAATACTATTAGGCTATAGCAGGTACATCATTTTAAAAAAATGTATATATATGTTTTTAAAATGGTGACCTAAATCAGCAGTCAGGCTGAGGGATAACTTCCTATTTTAAAGGGAAATTTCGAATTTAATTAAATTACTAAGTATTTTCAAAAGTTATGAAGGATCCAAAGCAGATATGGCTTTATACTGCATAGTTTCAGTTGTGGAATTCAAAAGAGATATTGTTTTGTTCTGCAGATGTGGAATTTTTGTTTGGTTTTTAGAAGCAAGTGCTACTACATGCTTTACACTTAAAATATAAAGATACTGACCCTTTAACTTACACTTTGTACAAACAAAAGAAAAATGTCAGAGGAAGAATGTTTCATGTTCTAGTATAGGGGTTGGAAAAGTATTAATATTTTGGAAAGGGGACAGATAGTAAATATTTCTGGCTTTGAGGGCCATATGGTCTCTGTCACATCCACTTAGCTCTGAGTAGTCAAAGACAGTATGGAAAAGAATGAGTGTGGCTCTGTTCCAATAAAACTTTATTTCCAAAAACAGGCAATGAGTGAGATTAGCCTATTGGCCAAGGTTGGCAACTCCTGTTCTGGTGTGAGGATAGAGCTCTAAATTTAATATTAACATAGATGAAAGCCATAGTTTAAATTTATTCCAGTTAAAGAAGAAAGAAAAAAAAATCCTGTATCATATTGTTTACCAAGGAATTGTATGTAATTAGGATGTTTACTTAATTAAAATAATTCCTAATAAAATGCTAAGAATGATAGAGAAACACTAGCAGAGACTGTTACTGCAACATTATTTATAAAAGCAAGAAAGAGAAACAGCCTAAATGTTCATTGATGGAGAACTGGTTAAACAAATTGTAGAAATCTGCACAGTTAAAAAAAAAAGAACTACATGTGTTATTGTACTGACAAGGAAATTTATCCCCAGCACCATTTCTTGGGGGATAAAAAAGCAAGTTATAGAGTGACATATAGAATATGACACTGTTTATGCTAAACAAAAAAGTCACAAAAGAATACAGTATATTTTCTATAGGTAAAAGTATATATTTGTGAATTTATATAAAGAAGCTATAGGGGAGTACATGCCGACTTGATAACAGTGATTATCTCTGAACAGAGACTGGTCTTAGGAGTGTTAGTCAAAGGTCAAAGAGAACGTGAAATCACGAAATTTAAAAAGACACTAGAGAATGATACATACACAAAAGCTAGACAGACATTCACATTCTGAAAGAGTATAAAGAATGAGGACTTACAATTTTTAAGTTTAAAATTGTAGCACATGAAAGTTATAGTCTTTGTAATTTTGAGGGTTTTATAGGAAATATAAGAAATGAACATTAGGTAAGAATTCTACCTCCCACAGAATGGGCATGCGATTTATTTATTGTATAGGCCTTGGATGTACAGAAAATCTTTGAACATTATGAAATTTGAGAAACTCAATAACTTAGCAAAGGTAATAGACTGACCGCTGTGGTCAGCAATTTATGAGCTGTATGTCAGTGTTATGGTCAGTCTGGCCTTAGGAATTTATACCTGTGCTTGTGTCACATTTTGATAGGGAAACTTATTTTGCAACATGCTACCTTCTCAAGTGAAATCTGTGAGGATCTGATGCCAGTGTACCTTAATTTAGCATCGCATTGTTTTAAAATGTGACTGTTATAGGATAGTATAGTATGTGAGTCCAGACCCAGACTGGATAACAACGTAAAAAGAATCTTGTTTATAGGTTGAGAAGAGACTCTATTTTCAATCTAGCAAGTATTTCTTGAGGGCTGACTATGAGCTCCTCACTGTATTAGAAAAAGTAAATGATAATAAAAGAAATGTGAATGACAGCTTCTTTCCTGGAAGAGCAAGCCACCTCACTGGGGACTAAGAAGAAATTAAGCAAAACCAAAAGACATCACAGTTTTAAACACCAATGCAAGCATCCAGTAATATGGAAAGCAGATTAGGAGACCAATGTGGGCTCTAACAGTTGAGGGTCAGCTTCTTGAGAGAATCGTGTCTTGATTTGGGCCTCAGTGCAAAGTTTGGATTGATATGGGGAGATGGAAAGGCTGATTTCAGGAGGGAGAGTGATTGCAATCAATGATGGTGAGGCAGAGAGCATCTTTAGGCATCTATTTGGAAGAAGAGCCTAATGTAGTAATGATGACAGTGGCAACAATATTGACATTAATGCTGGTGCTGGTGTAATGGAAGCATGAGCAGTAGCATAAATAGTGGTAGGAGTCGTACTAGAGTCTTGTTTTTTCACCAGGAGTTTTATGCCAGGCAAGATGCTAAGTGTTTCACACTCTTATCTTTTCTGTCTCACTAAGTCCAAGGCCATAGTACTACTTTTTCTTCATTATAAAGGTGAGGAACCAAGGTTTAGAGAGATCACATAACGGGCCCAAGAACACATGGCTGGTGAGTGCCAAAGCAGGTATGTAAATACTTTCTAACTCCAGAGCCCCAAACCTCCAAGACCAAGCAGGCACAGAGGCAACCATAGTCTAGTGCCGGTTCTGACTTTAAGTAACCCCTTGCCTCATTTTCTTCCACCATAAAATAAAAGCACTGGACAGTGTAATCTTCAGGATTCATTGCATTCATTCCACGATTCAGTTACTTCCTCAGAGAATGGGGCTAATAATTGTACTGTGTGGATTGGATGAAACAATGAGATAATGCATGGAACAGTGTCAGGCAAACAGTAGACATTCAATAAAATTTTAGAGTCCAATAAATAAAATGTTATCATCTCATCAAACAGCCAGTTTAATTAATTGCCTCAACATTTATTCTACTGGCTATCCCCTAAACTCTGGATGAAGGAGATGTTGCATGGTTAGCATGAACCTCTCTGTTTACATCCAGGATGGAGAACGTCCCTACAGATGTGGGTCATAACCAGGGGAATAGGTTGTGAGAGATCCTCTTTTTCATCGAAATATGACTGCATACCTATTATATTTGGCAGTAGCATTCTAAAAGTACCAACGTTTATAGTTTCAGTAGTCAAAGTGAGAAGTGGACAAGACAGTTCTCCTTCAGACTAACTTTGAGCCAATCTATTTAAGAAGGTACATGCTTACAAATACAATAAGCCCTCACTTAATGTCATTGATACATTCTTGGAAGCTGTAAGCAAAATGATATATAATGATAACAATTTTACCATAGGCTAATTGATATGAAATTGGTGTAAATAAGAATTAAGTTCCTATGAGATATTTCTGGTTGCAGAAACATCACCAAGCTTCTAAATAAAGACTGCAAGCTCTTCTAATACTAAACATTGAAGTAGGTTGGGCATAGTGGCTCATGCCTATAATTTCAGTGCTTTGGGAGGCCAAGGAGGGAGAGTCACTTGGGATCAGGACTTTCAAGACCAGCCTGGGAAAAAAAAAAAAAAAAAGAATAACTGGGAATAGTGGCATGCACCTGTAGTCCCAGCTACTCGGGAGGCTGAAGTGGGGGGATTGCTTGTGTTCAGGAGTTTGAGGCTGCAGTGAGCTAGGATCATGCCACTGTACTCCAACCTGGGTGAGTGACAGAGCCAGACCCTGTCTCAAAAAAAAAAAAAAGAAAAAAAAAGAAAAACATTGACATAGATGTAAGCTCTAAATACATTTAAGAAAGACTAATAATTATTTATGCAACTTTTGTTGAATATGTGAGTAATGGTAGTTACTGTGGTGGTGGGTTAAATCGAGGAATAGATGTTTGCAAAAGTGAAAATTGTAAGAAGCACTTTGAACCATCATGGAGTTCAAAAACAAACAATAACCGATACGATGGCACATTGAGCACTTTTATACTGCATCATTTTTCGCCATGCATTTGTATACTTTTCAATTTTTATTTGACAATAATTTGTATCCACTTATTTCCTAACCCGCTTATTCAAATTCAGGGTTATGAGTAGCCAGAGCCTATCCTGGCAGCTCCGCTCAGGGTACAATGTGGGGACCAGCCCTGGAGAGGACATGATCCCATCACAGGGCACATTCACACACCCACACTCACTCAGACTGAGACAATGTAGACGTACCAGCAGGTCACTTAATGTGCATAGCCTTGGGATATGGAAGGAAATCAGAGAACCTGGAGAAAACCCACAAAGACTTGTGGAGAACATTGCAAACTCCACACAGACAGTGGCCCTGGCTAGAAATCAGTTTTTTTTTTTTTCCCCCTCATCAATGTTATAAGGAAATGAGGTTGAACAAAATGACATTGTTAGAGGACCTGCTGTAATTCATGAGAAATCAGCAATTTCTAAAGCAGAGTCCTGCTTTTCCTACTTGTTTTTCCATTGCCTTTAGTCTTTATGTCCTACTTATGCTTAGAAAATAATTTAATTATAAACCAGATATGTTCTTTCCTTCTGTTCCTGGTTTTTGCTTTTGGTGTCTTTTTCTCCACCTCAGTGTTGCTTCTAATTGCAGGCTGTGAGAATTGAGATGGCCTGCCCAAGGTGTACTCTTGGTTTGTGGCAGACATGAATAAAAAATTCAGGTTTCTCAGTTAGAAAGGCCAGGGTTCATGTGCTTTTTTACCTCAAAGGTTTTTTCTTTCCTTTCTTTTTTCATCTTCTTCCTTTCCCCCCTTAGCAGTAGGCCTGTTTCTCCAAATAAAATCGTACGCAGGAACCCAGCATGTAGAACAGATAGAAGTGGTGCTTCTCAGGTTGAGTGAGACCTGGGGCTGTGGCTGCCTTTACTGGCCTTCCTCTCTCCAACCTGCGTCCTCCCTCCAGCATCCAGGCCTCTGCACAGAACAATTAAAAACAGCCTTGCCCTATCCCGTATAATTTCTCTAATGATATAAGAGCACTGTGAGTTTTATCACACTAACTATAGGTTTTAACTTTTTTTCTCAAGTGGTAGGGGTGTAGAGCAGAAGAGAATTGAGACCCCTACTTGCACAAAACAAAGTTTTTAGTTGCTATCTACTTCAAATATTCAATTTCTAATATTGGCTGATTATTGCAATGAAGGTGTGTATTGGTGCATGTAACCAAAGTTTAAAGAGAACTATTAACTTGCTAAATAGCAGGAACCATGTTTTTTGTTTTCTGTCTTTTAACTTAGAGATTCACTTTTCAGATTTAGACCCTATGAGAATCTTCAAACTAAATGTTATCAGGAAAAGTATATAATGTTTTTGGCCTCAAAGTCATATCTTTTTTTTGTTGTTGTTGAGATGGAGTCTTGCTCTCTCGCCCAGGCTGGAGTACAGTTGTGCAATCTCGGCTCACTGCAACCTCCGCCTCCCGGGTTCAAGAGATTCTCCTGCTTCAGCCTCCCAAGTAGCTGGGATTACAGGTGCCCACCACCATGCCTGGCTAATTTTTTGTATTTTTACTAGAGATGAGGTTTCACCTTGTTCCCCAGGCTGGTCTTGAACTCCTGAGCTCAGGCAATCCACCCGCCTCGGCCTCCCAAAGTGCTAGGATTACAGGCGTGAGCCACTGCGCCTGGCCAAAAGTCCTATCTTTTGATTAACATGTTTATATATAAACAGTGGCAAAGCATGAAAGAGAATTCACTGTTCAGATTTGTTGATCAGTATCATGATTAGTGGAATTTGAGTGTTCTTGGGAACTGAGAAAGCAGTGGGAATAGATGGGTTTTCTGACTGAAAATTGTCCATACCCTTGTGGGATAGCAAATTCAGTCAACTCCACTGGACCTTTGTCTGCTTGCTAATAAGATATACTGATTCAATGAGTGAAATAAGTCAGAAAAAGTATTGTATTCTTCACTCAGTTTCTCCATACCCAAAGAATACATGCAGATTAGATTAGATGGTTTCATCATACAACAAATGAGAATGTTGGCTGTTATTTCATAAATACATGGAGCTCTTTATCCCTAGAGGTTGTCTTGTCTATTTTTCTAGTTATTAAAGGTTTATGGCAGATTCTCTTATAAATGTTTTAAAATGATCCAGACTTAGCATTTCTATTAAAAGAAAAAGTCTTACATGGAATTTAGAATCATGTGTTTTGGCTCATTTTAATTAATTTAAGATAATGAATTTAAAGGAAAATTTACATTTTGGATAGTTCTACTATCTCCCTTTTTTGATTTTAAATGTAATACATACTTATTGTATGCCACACAGTGTACAGAAATTTAAAGACAAAAACCTATCATCCCACTTCACAGAAATATAAACATTTAAAAAAATTTGGTGATAATCTTATAAACTTTTTATATATCCATGCATTTAAAATATATTTTACTGTACATGTTGATCTTACTATGATTTTAAAAAATTAATAATGTATTTTAGAAATCTTTACATCAACATTTTCTATAGTTGCGCACTATTTAACTGCGTATTATTTTATGTAAGCAGTTCTTTATTAATGGATGTTTAACCTGATTTCAATATTTTGTTTTTATAAACAATGATGTGGATATCTTTTTGCATCTGTGTATGTGTCAGTTACTAGAATTGTTAGGATAAATTTAGAGAGGTGGAATATGCATTTAAATTTGGATAAATATTGTCAAACTGCTCTCCAGAATTTTTGTCATTTTCTTTTCATGTCAGTAACAACATGGAAATATCACAATAAAATAAGCTGAAAAAAGAAATAAAACTATTTCCACTTTTCTATATATGTCCAAGTGAACAACAAAAAAAATTTAATCTAAAACATCTTCAGTGCAGGATCAGTAGGGTTGACCTTACTCCTTACTTCCCATAAGGTATTACTCAAATCAGAAAAGCATATTTAAAAAATTATTACCCTAATCTGTTTAGAAAAGGCAAAGAAAAATATGTTAATTTTTAGTTAATATTAAAATGTTACTTTGTCACATTATTTGGGGAGGATGTTAAGATGCATTTTTATGGCAGAGACACAGATAATGAAAGGAATTGTTTATTTATTGAGTATACTATTTGTTCAAGGATTCTATTTCATAATATGCTTTTAGTATGAAAAATATATAAATAATTGTAGAGAAATATAAATTTGTTTTTTGTTCCTGCTAAAGTTGTAGAGATACATGTCTAATTAGTATCCTCAATATAAAATAAGCTACTCAAATGCCACAATTGTAATAAAATATTATACCATTCATTTGAACTAATCTTCAGATAATGATCACATCCTTTTATGAAAATAATTATTAATATAGTCTTTGAAATGTGATAGATGACATATCGTAAATGACTAAATGACACATAATGAAAACTTAGTATATTAAAATAACAAGTCATATTTATTCTTTTTAGTAAATAAATTTGTTGAACTGTGGAAAGAGAAGGTTTGCTTGTTTTAGGTGCCTGTAAGAAGTAAATAACATTACTTCTTAGATTATTTTTTGATGAAGGAAAAATGAATGGAATAAACATTCCAAGAAGAAAAGAACATCAACAGGAAATTATAAACCAACATCAAGAGGTTGGTGAGCATAGGAACTTGATTCCACATGGAAAGAGAAGAGGTACCTCTGCCTCACCAGAGCTGCACAGCAGGTGTGGGAGACTCCCTTGAAGCATGAGCCGGACCTTCAGAGAAAGCACTGCCCTGTACTGTGCCCAGCAGTGAGGAGTATTCACAGGGGCTGAGCTGCAGAGGACTCTTACTCGGTACACTCCAGATACTGGCAGTAGTCTCTCTTGGGAAGTGGCAGGAGGTTGTATGTAGATCAGAAATGGCTTTATGAAATATAGACTACATTCTTGGAGTGAGAATATGAGAATTAATGACTAGTCTGTTAAATCTCTTTGAAGCCAGGGGTGCTACCACTTCTGCTGATCAATGTATTTAGGAGTGAGATGGTTAGAAAGGCCTGAGAATGTATCTCTAAAGTTCTAGATTCTAACTTACAAGGTTTGAGATGAACCGTCATCTTCTGTTTTTCAAGTTTTCAGGACTGGGAAGAATGACCTTCATGGGTGGCTTGTTGTTAGGACCAAGAGGATTTTAAATTGAAATTTGGGGCTAGTAAAGAGGAGAAAATAAAACTAAGCAAAACTTAAAATTAATAACTGACTAACAAAAAGGAGGAGTGAATGAAGGTCCTGAAAATTCTCTGGAAACCATAGTAATAATGGGGATGGAATTAATACCGTCAGATATCTGTATGCTGAGTATAAAGTAGAGGTTTTAAGCAGAAAACTAAATTACAGCATAAGGAGTGTGAGCCAATCTTGTCCCAAGGATTAAGGGGAAGGACTTACAATGTAAGGACTAACCTTTCTCTTTGCAAGAAGCAGATTAAAAAAATGCAGAGGACCCACTATGTATTATATAGATGCACATGTAGTACTCACACATATATACACACACAGAATATATATATACACACAGACAAGTGTGTATATTCATATACACACCCCTACATATTCTCAAGAAGGAAATACACTAAAATGCTAAAGAAATTACCTACAGGCAGTAAAATTGTGGGTAATTGTTTTTCTGCTTCTTTATAGTTTTAAATGTTTCAACAGTAAACATCTATTACTTTGACAGTATAAATAGTATTTAAGTAATATTTTTAAATCCCAGAAATATCAAAAGATATTTGAGTAGAAAGTACTTGGGTATGGATAAAATAATTGAAAAGAGTAGTTTTTGGCTACTTTTTGAAATCAATAATGCTTTAATTGTTGGGATTGTAAAACTATCAATCGTGTAGGTATAGTAATGTCGGGGAATTTCATCTCTACAAATTGTCTCCCAAAATCTGAAAAATTGATGCTTTGCCCTAAAAAACAATCTCTCAAATGATTGAGGAAACAATGGAATAATTGAATGCTCTCAACTTAATTCTAAATTAAGGGAGAATTTGTTGGTCAAGTGAAGACTGTATATAGCTAGAACTGTAACTGAGAATTTACACAGCAGATTTTTAAACAATACAAATGAAAAAATTTTTTTGCCCCTTAAATATAGAGCTAGTGGCTCTGTAGCACTTGGCTCATGGTAGATAATCTAAAAATGTGATATGTGTAATTCCATGACTTAAGACTGTAAAAGACTGGGTGGTATTTAGTGGACATAGCAATATTCATGGAATAAATGAGCGAATGAATGGAAAGGTGATTGAGTGATGGCCTGTGGATGTGGTAGGCTCTAATAATAAAATTCTGACCATAATTGATAACAAAAGAAAAGGAGAGTGGTTGTCTAAAGCATCACACACCAGTTTTCAGAGTACACATGTAAAATATAGAACCATGAAAAAAGATTTAAAGTTGTGTATGGAAACAGAAAAAAAAAAAAAAAAAAAAAAAAAGACCTAACCCATTGCTTAATTGGCACCTTCTCTATGGGATCCTGTAGCAGTTTTTTTTTTTTTTTTTTTTTGTTCTCCTGTGTGTTCATTTCTCTTTTACAAAATACTTAACCATTTATTTCTCTGTAACTCCCCTTGCAGCCTTCTGCCCCACCTCCTTCCTAATTTTTAAGCACACTGTGTCATCTTTGTGTTCCTTTCATTCTCATAAAAAATATTTGCACATTCCAGGCGTTTCATAAATATTTGCCGATTTGCATTGTTTGGAACAGATGGTATAATGTTAAAAGATGACTACAGAGAAAGAAACACTACTAAATTCTATTTAATTTCTGTTTTCTCTGTAAAGGATAATGGTTTTTCAAATTAGAAAGGGCAGCACAACCGTAACTAAAAGAACCTGAAAACCTCAAGTAAGTGTAGAGATTCTAAATGAGCTCCTCGCTGCCTTAAATCGCTATAAATTCATCTCATGGCAGTAATGGAATTTTCAGCTGGGATTGTGGAATCACTCTTGGAAAACTTTGGAAAATCCAGAAAAGAGGAGAGATGAGCCAATTTCCTGATATTTTGAATCAAATGGATGCCTAAAATTAGACATATTCTGTGATGGGAACTACTAAATGGATGAATTGATGCTCTTGAGAAAAGACAGTAGCCATTAGATGCCAGCCAGGATGCCAAGCTAACCTCATTTCCTTTTTTAAAAAATGATTACTGAACCTAGAGTAGAAAAATTCCCAGGGCATAGTGTATCTCAGTTTATGCAAGTCACTGAGAAATGAGAAATTATATTCTGGTTGTGGGCATTTTGTGAATACATGTATTGTATGGTGAGGGATTTATGGGTTTTTGAGCAAATGATCTCCCAGAGATAAATTAATCAAACAGAAATCTGGTCTTTAAAGAGATGCTGCTTCAATATGGTTCTGTTCAACAGTTTATCACAGTCCCATTTGTTCATGTTTTACAAGTCAGAAAATTAAGAGGAATGGTCATTGATGGTGTGGGAGTTAAGGGTGGTCTGAACTTAAAGCCTGGCCCTGTCATTAGCTGAGTGACCTTGAGAAAATTACTGAACCTCTCTGTGCCTTAATTTTTTCATTTGTGAAATATTCCCTAAATGGTAGCTAGTGCTTATTTAGAATTTACTGTACTAAATGTTTTATACATGAAAAAACTAAGTCTTAGAGAGATTAAATAGCATCAAGTGGACAGAAATAGATTTCATTAGGATTAATAATGGACAAAGAAAATGAAATCTAGGAGCAATAAATGTAAAGTTCATAAAATTTGTACTTTTATTAACTCATTTGCATAAAATTGATCTAAATGTTTTCATTGACTGTGAGATGAATATGATTCATTGTCCTGTCATGGCTTTAAAAATTAGAAACAGAAAAAACAAGCAAACAAAAGAAGAAACTGGTCCCATTACTCTTGAATAATTTGACCACATCTAGAATATGTATCTTTTTCTTTTTGTCCAATTTGTTAAGAGGGACGGATTGTGGAGGTGGACACAAAGTTACAAAGGGACAAGCTGGAAAAACTAGAGATAACAAGTTTGGAAAAGTGGAAACTTTGAAGGAAGCATGAATGCTGTCTTAAAACATTTGAAGGGTGTCATTTGGAAGAGGGATCGATCTATCTTGTGATGCTCCAGTGGCAGAATGGGCTCCAAGGGTAGAAGTGATGGGAAGTCCAATTTGACCTTTGCATTTTTTTGCTGACCTTCAGAACCGTTTAAAGTGGGATGGTCTTTTCAGGGTGATAAACATCATCTTTTCCAAGTCATGGCAGAGGCAGGACTTTCTGAGAGATACAATAGAGGAAATTTCCAAATTGGGTTGGGGGTAAATAGGCTCTCATTTCTCTTCTAAATCTAAAAATTTATTCTTCTGTGAGAGACTGAATCTTTGAAAATAATGTATTTTCTAATGATGAGTGTTACTGGTTAAAGGCACCTACTCTCCTTTAACTTTATAAATTTAATTGAATTTTTAAGAATGTAAACAAGTTGAAAGTATAAGAAATATATTTTTCATTTTCAAAAATTATGAGTATTTCAGTGTTATTGGGAAAACCATGATTTTAGTTAGTAAAATTTAAAGCTCTGAATTCATTAGGTTACAAGAAAGGCAATTTCCTCTTCACAATTAATTGTAAGACATTTCTTCCCTTATTGAAGGGAAATCATCTGTGTTTAAAGAGCATTTATGTTGAGTTAAGAAGGTGACATTTCTTTGACGTTTGTATGCACATAAAGGTAACTTGTAGAGAGAACTAAGAACACAGGAAGTGCAAATTTATAAAAAACTTTCACATGAAAAGCTACTTGATGTGTATCAAATATACTCTTAGACTTAATAAGGTTATTCATTTTAGAACTTGGGTTTTCTTTCTTTTTAGTCTCTTAAGATTACTGGCTACAGTATTATCTTGCCCAGATTCATAACATTCTGTTACAATTTTGCTGAATAAAAATGAGTCTGATTTTAGTAATGAAGTGTGTTCGATTCATACCTCGCCTCCCCACCCAGGTGTCAGGCCAGCCCAAGCTGTTTAGCACAATGAAAGTTCTTGTTTGACCATAACTGCACATCTCACTCCACGGGCAATCAGCATTTTAATTAGTGATTCAAAAGAAAGTCATTGTCCTCTAGTTGCTTTATCATAATTGCCAAATAATTTTCCATTGAATAAATAAATAATGTAAAGGAGAAACCTCCCCTCATAATGCTGTCATTAAGGCTTCATTTTTTTACCCCCTCATTTGTATTTGTATTAACACACAGCCCACTTGAAAGGGAGTAATTATAATGGCTTTCTGACAGTAGCCTATGGCTTTTAAAAAAACTAGTGATGGTTTCCTTTTCTATCACCACTTTGCACTGCATGGATTATTTTAAGGTTTGGATAAAGGAAGCTCTTGGTGGCTGGTGTCTCTTCAAAGGTGTGTGAAAGTGAATGATTGATTTGCTGTGTGCATCATTGGAACTAGGTAACTTGCATTATGACTCTGATGTACTGTGTAATTGATGCAAGTCCTTTCATAGCATTCTGAGATTGAAATCAATATTCATTTGGAGTGCAACAACTGTAATAAACTACATTCCTTTTGTAAGCAGTGGTCTAAGGTTTTGTAAAGGATCAGTTAGAAGTGACAGATTAACACTTTGGTTGGGCTGGGGTCTATTTAAATAGATATGAACAATGCCTTCTAAACAACCCCATTTAAAACAGCTGGTTTCATGAAATTAACTTTTTGATTTTGCCATATAGAAACTTCTTTTGCTTTGCCTTTTTATGAGTCTCTTTTCCATCTGATTACAAACCTCAACCCAATGGAGAAGAGCAATAATTATTTTCGTGAATAAGTTTATTTTCACGAAAACCACCACAGATATGTATATACCTTGACAGAAATGTCTTGTCAGTATTATATTTTTCAAAATATTGATGACTGGCAATTGGAATTTGCATTCTTTGTTTAAAAATGGGTATGCCTTGACAATATCTAGTACAGAGTAAAACCTCAGATACCAAAGAGATGCATTCTGAAGAACAAAGAAATCAATATCAATTAATTCTTACAACCAGATGGTGTATTTATCATCATAAATATTGCCATACGAGAACTGGCAGTGTAGAGGCCAAGAGGGCTGGTTCTGGGGTCAGACAAATCTGAGTTCAAATCCTGGCCCCACTGCTAGCCAGCTGTATTACCATGAAAAAGTGATGTAAACTTCAGCCCCAGTTTACTCATCTGCAAAATGCAAATGTTAATGGTAACTACCCAGAGTAATGCAGGCAAAATTCGGTGATATAATTAGCATAAAAGCGTTGAACACATTGCTTGGCACATTTTAAGCACTTGATAAATGGTGGTGAATCATAAAGACATTATGTCATGCCCATTTTTTTTTTTTTTTTTGCATCAGAATCCCTTTCTCTCCACCTCATTTCTACAACCCTCAAAGTGCCTCTCAGAATCTCATTGCCTGGACAGCAAGGATCTCAGTGGCTCTTTTGCTTCCCAGCTAGCCTGCTCCTGCCACCCCAATCTTCAAAAAATATTGGTCTGCCTAAAGCTGTTCATCAGTGATTCCTTTTAGCATATCAAGTTCAACATTTTTCATTCTTTTTTTTTTTGAGATAGAGTTTTACTCTTGTTGCCCAGACTGGATTGCAGTGGCGTGATCTCGGATCACTGCAACCCCTGCCTCCTGGGTTCAAGCAATTCTCCCGCCTCGGCCTTCTGAGTAGCGAGGATTACAGGTGCACACCACCATGCCCAGGTAATTTTTCGTATTTTTAGTAGAGATGGGGTTTCATCATGTTGCCCAGACTGGTCTTGAACTCCTGACCTCAGGTAATCCACCTGCCTCAGCCTCCCAAAGTGCAGGGATTACAGGCGTGAGCCACTGTGCCTGGCCAGGTCCGACATTTGTATGTTCAACTCTATTCTATTCTAACCACTGCCTCCAATTTGTTGCTATGTGGCTTGAAGGATTATCGTGAGAAATAGAGGATGTTGCTTATGGAAAGTGCCTTGCAGAGGGCCTGGTACTGGAGCAGCAGCAGCAGCGTGAAAATCAAAGCCAGTGTTTTAGTGCCTACAAAGATTAGGAAATGTTCTAGGTGTTTTCCCTGAATTAAGAACTACTAGCCCCATTTTACAGAAGAGGAACTAGAGACACAGAGGGCAGTTGGCACATAGCAGTTGTTCAGTAAGTGGGAGTTATTTTTACTATTACCTTCACCTAAGTCCCTGAGTAGTTTCCTTGTTTTCTCCAAATGTGTGTATTTCTTGCACATTAGGTGTCACAAATTATGGCCCAGGGGTCAAAACCAGCCTACAGACACATTTGGTTTGGGCTGTACATGGTTTTAGTAACCAGAGATTTTCACATAAAAATGCCTTTCACGTGTGTGCACCCACCCTCTTGCCCCTCTAAACTTCCTAAATCCCGCCTATTTTTCAAAGCGAAGATCAAGTCCCTTCCCACTGAAGTCATCCCTAATTATTTGCACCCTAACGTTCCTTTCTCTTCTGAGCCCCTCGGCACTTTTAGTCTTTGTATATATTTAATTTAACATTAACTTAGATAATAAATAAGATATTTTGTGTTGTTGACTGTAACATGCTTTTACCAATTAGGTTCTCATAGCAAGAGCCAATATAATAATTGCAGGAGTGGTAATAGAACAATAACTGTTACAATTGATTATGAAACGTATTTTATACCTGTAAAGGCTATCCCATAAAACTACATGTCAAGGTAGGTGTTATCATCCCCAGTGCACTGATGAGGAAACTAAATGGAGACTTGTGGAGGTTAGGTGGTATGGCGGAAGTCACAGGCTGAACATTCCAACCCGCATCTATCAGATCCCAAACCCTGTACTTTTCCCACCTTATTTACCAGGCTGCCTCTCTGTAGCCTCCTGCTCACCTACTACATATTTTACCATGTCAGAGGAATCATGTGATTGGCCTTTGAAAGGTATATTTACCTTTGTTTACAAAATATAAGGCATAAACTTTCTGCTTATGGGAAAATAATGAAGATAGAGGTTACAAGTCAATAGGAAATAACTTGAAAAATACATTGGAACATATACTTTGATTTTTGAAGAAAAAGTCTATATAACCTGCTTAAATATTATTCTGCAGGGCATTTCCATTAAAGTTGTTATAAATTATACATTCTTGGAGATTAAAAAATATTACTTTTGTATAAGAAAACCCAACTCATTGTTTAATTAGTACCTGTTTAAAAACTTTGTAATGCTCTCCTTCCCCAATTCATTGTAAATATTTAAAAGGATAAATAATATATTAGTAAATTAGTAAATATTAATAATATTTACTATTATTAACATTCATCAAAATCATGATAGCTTTTTATTTGCCAGTGTCATGTTTGGAAGTTTTTGTTCTGTGGTTGCTTTACAGTGAGTTGCTGTGCTTTATCAAAAGTTGAGGTAGGTGATTTTGCCTTTCTGAGTTCAGACAGTATCTACTGCCTTTAAATTTTTAATCTAAAACTGTTAACAGCTTTACAAAAAGAAGCAATTCTGCCTGAGAGCTGCCCTCAAAGACATCTGCACTCTTCTGAGCAGACATAACAAAAATAGTAGCAAACACAAATTAAAAAAAAAAAAAAAGAAAAGAAAAGAGGCCACACTAAAACCTTTCCCAGTCCTGTCTTCTGTGCTGCCACCATCAAATATGGCTACCAGTTAAGATCACGTTTCACATCTCTGACACAGACGGTTTGACAAGAAGCAATCTGAAGGCTTTCAGAAAGAAATCTGTCTGCAGTATTTTTTGTGTGATATAAATATTACAAGGTCAAATTCATTTTTTTCTAGTGAGACAAAATGTTAACCTTACACTTGGATTCAATGCTGACCCATGACATCACTTTTGGAATGAATATTTTTTTCATTGGAAGGTGTGACCTAATCTCCATATTTCTTCTATGTATCTTATTTCCTAATTTGACTTTGAGTCAGACTCACCTTTTCTCATACATGTGTTGATGCTTTCTGCTGCTGGAAATAGATCTGTAGGCTGTTAACAATTATTGTCATTCTAATACATTCTAAAGATGCATTATAAAGGTGGATTGATTCTCTAGTTTTATAATAACTTGAATGTAGCATTGGTAAAGTGGATGGGAAGAGTATTCAGAATACATCATTTTCATATTAGACATTAAAATCCTTTAGTAGTTTTGAGGTTTTAGGAAACATCTTTTCCTGCTCTTGGTATAAAATAATGATAGAGCTTTTGTCTTGAGTATTCTTTTGCATTTTTAAATACTATATTACAATTGAGAGCCTAGATTTGTTTGTTTATTGTGCATGTATTTACAGAGCATGCAAAAATCCACCATCTGTAGTCTGGCCTTATTATCCAGTGGGTCTCACATAGGCATACATTTAGATCAACTCAGCAAATACTTATTGAACGTTTACTGTATGTCGGCCACTAATGTAGGGGTGCAAAGATGAAAAAAGGACACTGATGTGGCCCTTAGATATTCATAGTGTGGATAAATTGAAGGAAAACCAGACACTTTAGTTTGTTTTTTGCAGAAGAGTAACTTGGTAGGAGTTTCGGACAGAACAATAGCAATACGCATTCTAGTAATATATGTATATGTGTGTGTATATACGTGTGTATGTGTATATATGTGTATATGTGTGTGTGTATATGTGTGTATATATATGTGTGTATATGTGTGTGTGTGTGTATGTATATACACACATATATTTCTTCCCCCCCTGAAGATGGAGTCTTGCTCTGTCACCCAGACTGCAGTGCAGTGACATGATCTCGGCTCGCTGCAACCTCTGCCTCCTGGGTTCAAGCAATTCTTCTGCCTCAGTCTCCAGAATAGCTGGGATTACAGGCGCCCACCACCACACCCGGCTAATTTTTATATTTTTAGTAGAGAAGGGGTTTCTCCAGGTTAGCCAAGCTGGTCTTAAACTCCTGAGCTCGTGATCTGCCCGCCTCGGCCTCCCGAAGTGATGGGATTACAGGTGTGAGCCACCGCGCCTGGCCTCCGAAGTAATATATTTAAATCATCACATGTCTCTAGTGGCTACCATATTGAGCAGCATGGGTCTGTAAAATAAGATACCTTCAATTAATTGAAAATCATGTTTTTGAATATTGTGGGGTTGAGAGAAATGCTTACCGTATAATGTTAAATGAAAACATTTATTTACAAAACATTGTTCACAATTTTTATCTTAGTTGAAAATTACATGTATCTCAATACACACACCTAAGAATATAGAAATACACCAATGAAAATGTTCACATAGGCTAATTCTGCATGTTGGGATCATGGATAATTTTTACTTCGTTTATGTGTATCTGTAGTTTTCAAACTCTTCATCATGAAAATGTATTACTTTTGTAATCAGAAAACACCAAACATGCAGAAAATGGATCTTTTCAATATTATAGACCACAATACCCATATAATATTTTTAAAATCTGAGTTATAAATCAGAGATAGTTTTGCCATTAAAATACATCCTATACCTATGCTCTCTAAACTATTCTATTCTTAACCTATTTGTGCATATCTAAATTGTTAGGGTGCTCTTGAAATGAACCTCCATGCCCTCTAATCAAAGTAACATATGTGTCTTCATAGATTTTAAAATAAGAAGCTTATAAAAAAAGAGGGAGACAACCGAGGAGGCTGCTACTGCACAGGTACAGTGATCACTGAGATTTTCGAAAGTAGAAGGCAGCTGGCTTAAATGGCTTTGAGGAAGTTTTTGGTATCAGACAAATCTAGGTTTGGGTCTTGGCTTTGGTACTGACTGACTGTAAGACCTTGGGTAAAGCACTCTAAGTTTCTGAGTCTTGTGTCCTAATCTTAAAAATGGGAATATCAGTATATGCCTTGCTGGCTTGTTGCCAGAATTGAATATATAATACATATAACACACCAAGCATGAAGCACACAGTAGGTATCACTATTAGTTCT
Organism: Chlorocebus sabaeus; assembly: GCF_047675955.1. Classification (NCBI taxonomy): domain Eukaryota; kingdom Metazoa; phylum Chordata; class Mammalia; order Primates; family Cercopithecidae; genus Chlorocebus; species Chlorocebus sabaeus. The sequence continues at coordinate 9,240,924 of NC_132927.1, forward strand.
TTCTTCCTAATCTGCCCTACTCCCAATCATAGATATAGTTCAGGTGTTAACTTGCTGGTTATCCCCTACAAGAGAGGTTGGTGAGAGCAAGTCTGCCAGGCTAGGAAATATCAGGGAGATCTTAATAAGCTTATGGTATGGTTTGGCTCTGTGTCCCCACCCAAATCTCATGTTGAATTGTAATTCTCAGTGTTGGGGGAGGGATCTGGTGGGAGGTGTTTGGATTATGGGGTAGATTTCCTCCTTACTGTTCTCATGATCCCGAGTGAATTCTCATGAGATCTGATGATTTAAAAGTGTGTGGCACTTCCTCCTTAATTCTTTCTCTCTCCTGATAGCCATGTGAAGATGTGCTTGCTTCCCCTTTGCTTCCTGCCATGATTGTAAGTTTCCTGAGGCCTCCCCAGAAGCAGAAGTCTGTACAGTTCACAGAACTGTGAGCCAACTAAACCCCTTTTCTTTATAAATTACCCAGTCTCAGATATGCTTTTATAGCAGTGTGAGAATGAACTAATACAGTTGCCAAGTAGGTTCCATAGGCAATTGTCCAAATATTGAAAAAGAGATATTTGTAATTTGATTATTTAAAATAACATGTTTTAATTTCCTATTCTTCATTGAGGCCTTCACTGCTAATAGCAGCCTATTCTCTCGTCTACTATAAAAGTAACAAGATTACAGGTTGATTTTAGGTAACTCAATAAGAGGTATATGTCAAATTCAAATCATTGTTTACATAAGATGACTATTATTCAATTCATAAACATAGCATGTCCTCCCATAGCTAGTTTTCTGGCTGGCCCTGATTCAACTGTTAGGTCTCAGCCTAGACGCCACTTTCTGGGACATCTCAGGTACCTCAAGTTTGGTTTGACCTTTCTATGTACCTCTTACCTTGCTCACTTGCAATTATATGTTAATCAACTGTTCTTCACTAAATGTAAGCCACCTTAGGGCAGGGACTCTGTATGGTTCCTCCTTGTATCTGCAGTCTTTACCATAGTTTTGGATCCAATGGCTATTCAGTTAACTTTGGTTCATGTGAATAGTTTGGGAAGAAGTCACTCATGTTAACGGAGTCTACGTAGCAACAACAATGTGCTAAGTGATTTTCCTTTTTTTTTTTTTTTCATTCCTCTCTGTTCACTGTGTTCTTCTTGTTGGTTTTTCATATTTTGTGGAGAGCTAAAGAAGAATCAAAATCTATAACCTTTCCTGTCTGATTTTACTTCTTCCTAACAATAAATTTACTGTCCTTTTTACTCTTCCTCCCAATTCATTCACTCCTACTGTACAATCTGTCTCTTAGCTGTAGTATACTCATTCATCAGAAAGCTAGTTTAAGTATATTGCTAGTCTTTTCTATGCCTTTTTATTGCTTTTGTTAATTAACATTTGATGTAAATAACAACAGATTTGGCTTCTTGGATTCAGAGCTTGAGTTCCTCATCCTTCTCCCGGATACCCCTTTCCGTTTTTTCCCCCGTTACATTGAAGCTGTTCCTCTTATTATAGAGTTTAGCAAGGCTTAATCCTTTGTAGCTAAATTCCAGGGACTCTCTAGGATCTGCCAGCTCAGGAAAAGGGGTGGTGTTAGATGTGATGTGCTTCATGCCCTTCCTTCCTGCCTGGTAAGTGTATCATTTTCTCCAGTTGACCCAGTGAAGGGAGGTTAGCAAAATGCTTCTAATTCCTAGGTCAGATCATAGCCTGTAGCCTGGACCACCAACGTTGGCAGGGAATTGGGCCACTGCCAGACACTTGGAGATAGGCACAAGGGACCTATTTTTCTTGGGCTGAATTGAGTAGTCTTCCTGCTCCCTCCTCTTCTAGGAGTTTACATAGATGGAAAATAAGTTTTCTCTTTTGGCAAAATAGCAAGGCAGTTCAGAGAAAGACGTGCTTGGGCACTGAATCAGGAGGAATAGGAATCATTGGAAAAGCTGGAAAAGGCCTGATTTTCCAGCCTTTTCTTTCTAAAGCTTTTATTTTCTCTCTCTCAATGTATATTGGTATGATGAGTTTGTTAGAAAGGAATTTCATTTTTTAAAGGCTCATTTACTTAAACTACTTACTCAGATTAGGTTAAGTTGGTATTTCTCTCTCTCTTTCTTTCCCTCTGTCTTTAATTTTCTTGTAGCCCAGCTTCCACTTAATTTTGGCAGCTTGGAGATCCCATTTTATTTTATGAATGCTCATTGAGGAGAGGTAATATATTTGCCCCCACCCTTCAAGCCATCTACATTTGTTTTCTGTATCATATGATTTAGTACTTGGCTATAAACAGCTCTATTATAGATTCCTTTCCCTTCTATGCTACCCTTTAATATGTGAATTTACAAGGGGCAGTAGATCTCCTAGAAGCAATATACATATTTTTTAACAGTACGTGGGGAGGCTGAACTAACTTGTACTGAGAGTAATAGGCTGGATATCATGGAAATGGGAATTGGCACGAATAGCTGATCTCAGTTAAAACTTTTCCTGTACCTTCTTTTGTATATCACATGATCCTATGTCCAATGTATAGTCAAACTTAAAGTAGAAAAAAAAATCACATATATAGTGGTGAGTTTTCAAACTAATACAACCTAGACTACTTTCACTTAACATATAGTTACTCATAAAATGTCACTTTTTTGTGAATTCAAGAAGTTTCTTGGGGGTAAACTTAGTGCCTCATGCCTTGGACCATCATGTAGGTTACACTTGAGTCTCTGTCGTGAATCTTACTCTCTGACTTTGGAACACTTAGTCTTTGTCTCCATGTGTGAAATACATTTACAGCTCATAATCAGTAGCTTTCCCTTTAAAAATAACATGCGGATTTGAAAAAACATTGAGATCTTTTCCGTATTTCTGCCTCGATGTCATTCACTGACATTTTACTGTGTCATTTCTGTGTTGTGTTTTGTGACTAAACCCCAGCTATTCCCTATTTTTAAACTGTGATAGATGGGTTTTGATAATTCTACTTTACAAGGGAAAAGCTTGAACAATAGTGGGAATGATAAAAAATAACAAGTGAGTGAATGCCACCACAAAATAAACACAAAACTTAGTGCTATAGACATTATTCTGCTGCTACAATTTTTCTTTTTCATGCTGGAGTTTCACTGTTAGACAATTTTGTCATTTTGGGATATATTTGGACTCTGTGGAATTTATATTTATATAATTCCCATCTGAACCTAGTATCTATGGCAGTTAGCATAGGCAGATAGATAAGTAGGTAAAATAGTCATGTATACCTGGCCTGGAGTAGTAGTTGTGTACAGGTACAGTGGGAACACCAAGAAATAAAGAAATACACTTACTGGGAAAGTTGAAGAAAATATTACGGAGGAGATGATGGGGGAGACTTTTTTTGAGGTGATAGGGGATATATATATATATATATATATATATATATATATATTTTAATTTTATTTAAGTTCCAGTGTATGTGTAGGATGTGCAGGTTTGTTACATAGGTAAACGTGTATCATGGTATTTTGCTGCACCTGTCAATCCATCACCTAAGTATTAAGCCCAGCGTGCATTAGCTATTTTTCCTGATGCTCTCCCTCCCTGTCACCCTTGATGGGGGAGGTATTTTGAAGACAGCTGAGGAGTTTGATTAGGTAGAAGTGATCAAAAGTGGTTTAGTCAGAGGGCGTAACAGGAGCAAAGGCAGAGTAGAGGAAAGGCCCGGAGTTGGGGAAGAACAGGGGACTGTGCGATGCGGCTAGACAGAAGGGAACATAGGAGTAAGGCGGGTGGGGATACATTTTTCACAGCACCACTGGAAAGACTGGCATGCCAGGTGAAGTGACGGGGCCTTTCTCCTCTATGCAGTGGGGAACACTGACTGTTTAAGTGGGGAAGAGGATAGAGTTAGTTTCTTAGAATAATATCGATTTTAATATTTAAAAATGAATCAAGAAGTGAAGAGAATCTTTTAAAGTAAAAAATTAAGGGAGACTTTGATCAAAAGTGAAGGGGATCATCTAATAATCTGGAGAAGACTATTTGTAGCATAGGTTTCAGTTTCTTAGGAGAGCTTTTGAATCTCCAAAAATCAACCCAGTATTTCCATTAATAGTTCTCTTTTATTAAAGAGACTTATATTCTGAAGGAGCTTAAAAATATGATGTATTATTCATTATTTATCACACTCTATAAAATATGAGTTGGGCTCAAGCCTGTAATGCCAGCACTTTGGGAGGCCTAGACGGGCGGATCACGAGGTCAGGAGATCAAGACCATCCTGGCTAACATGGTGAAACCCCGTCTCTACTAAAAAATACAAAAAACTAGCCGGGCGAGGTGGCGGGCGCCTGTAGGCCCAGCTACTCGGGAGGCTGAGGCAGGAGAATGGCGTAAACCCGGGAGGCGGAGCTTGCAGTGAGCTGAGATCCGGCCACTGGACTCCAGCCTGGGTGACAGAGCGAGACTCCGTCTCAAAAAAAAAAAAAAAAAAAAAAAAAAAAAAAAAAAAAATATGAGTTGGAATGTTAGCTTTTCTAGTCTTTTGCTCAGACTCTTCAACATTGTGGCACGTGGTCCTGGAAGGAATTGAGGACCACTGAACCTCGTGATCAAATGGAGTTGGATCTTTTCATTTCTGCCATTAAGACAGCCCATTCCAAATTGTGAGGGAGTATTACTGGCATAATAGTGGTGTGAAAATACTGAATGCCAAAACCAAAATGAGAAGAACTGAGTGCTGCCCATTAAGAAAAACCATCCCAGATGATTAATTATATTGACAAACTACATCCTTAAAATATTTGCCCTTCAAATGGATTATGCCAATTTATACATTATGTACTTGTTGATATTGTTCGTTTAATAGTGGCAGAATTACAACTTTGAATCAGACTTCCGCAATTAAACTGTTGATTCAAGTGGTCTTAACTGTCTCAGTGAGTTGTACCTCCCTTTGGCAATGCTTAATAAATGCAAATCTAAAATGCTGGCATTGTAGCTTTAAAAATATGCATATTGTCTGGCTGTTGAGGAAAGTAAAAAATAAACCTGAACATTTGGATTTCAACCATTGAAGCAAAGACAGAAAGATGATTGAATTCAGTCTTAAATTTTATAGAACTAAATTTAATGGTGAGCACAATCGCACTTGGTGGTGATTGTTTTCAGTGCTGCTTTATTAAGTTATGTAATGGCAGGAGTTCAAACTCAGTGATTGCCGAAATGGTAAATTTAAGGAGTATTTGAGATTGCCTGCCAATATGCAAGTGTAAGGGTTTCAGAGTGCAGAAAATATTATTTCCACCTTCCTATTTCTGTAGCTTAGAATTCTTATTCAAATAGTTTTTAGGGATTATATTTAATACACTGCTTTAAAAATGTTTAAAAATCTCATTTTATTCCCCAAAGATTTGTTTTTTGCTGTTGCGATTAGATGATGACAGCTAGCTGGCTTTTAAAATTGATCAGGAAGTATTCTGGCAGTCATTCAGTGTTGTAATAGCACTTTAATGGATATGAGCTATTCACCCAGATCAGACTCAATGTCAAAACAGGCGAAAATACAGCTGTCACTCTGGACAACAAGATACTCATATGCAAGCAGCTGCTTAATACACTGTAGAAAGGCAGGCTTTTAGTAATATTTAAAAGGTGTGTCAATGCCAGTGTATGAGTATACTGTAAAGTTGGTGTATGCCATTTAGAATGGAGGACGAGGACATGCATGTATTTTATCTGTACATATTCACAAGTGCATTCTGTGAAAATAACCTACGTATGTACTATAGACAAGCAGGAAAGCCTTAATTCTTCTTTGTTTTAATAGACATTTTTGTGTTTAGTACATGCAAACACATGCACCCCCCTGCCCCACCACACACATACACTTGTTTGACTGTGTTGGTGGAAGCCTGGTGTTAATGAAGTCAAGGTTCTTTATTCAGTCTCCATATGAGGCCAGTTAACCCTGTTCTGAACTGAACTCAGATGCTGAGCCCCCTCTCCAGATAGTCAACTTATACATGCAGGCATTGATTTTAAGGAGAGCCAAAATTGAGGAAAGCACAATCAGGACAATTACTGGTAAAATTACTCACAGTATTTCAGCAGCAGACTGATGTTATTTCCATTATCACCTGAAGGACAGTAACTTCATGAAGTTACGATACTAGTAACTTCTCATGTTCTGTCACTAAACGTCTTGAAGCAACTTCATGGATATTAATTTATTTGATTCTTGAGTTAGTTATATGAAATGTGTAGCAAAAGGAAGTTTATTATCCAGTTTTATGATGAGGCAACTGAACGGTTAAGTGGATGCCAATGCCATATGCCTAGTTATGACTACAGCTTAGATGTTCAGACTCCAAGTTCAGTTCTCTTTTTATGACACATGGCACCTTCCTACATTTGTAGTTGTCAGCTCACTATGTGCTTTTTTGTTTGTTTTTTTAGAGACAGGGTTTCACTCTATTACCCAGGCTGGAGTGCAGTGGTGTGATCATGGTTCACTGTAGCCTCCACCTCCCAGGCTCAAGTGATCATTCCACCTCAGCCTACTGAATAGCTGGGACCACAGGTGTGCACCACACCTGGCTAATTTTTTATTTTTTGTAGAGATGGGGCTTCACAATGTTGCCCAAGCTGGTCTCAAACTCTTGGGTTCCCAAAGTTCCCAAAGTTAATCCCCCCTGCCTTGGCTTCCCAAAATGCTGGGATTACAGGTGTGAGCCACTGTACTTGGCCCTTGCCATGTGTTTTGTGAACATCTATTGCATGCTCCAGATTGTTCCAGGTAGTGTAAATGATACAACGTGATTGAAACAAAGATTTTGATCTCATAGAGCAGTATGTAATAGACATATAATTTGCTGCATATAAGTAGACACAATGCTAAGCCAAATAAATGACAGCATAGAAAGGGAAATCAGATGCTGGGACAGTATGGAAGGAAAGCCCATGTGAAGAAGACTCGTTTTCTTAGATGACTGTAGGCACCCTTTGAAATAGACTATGATGAAGTCTAGATTCTGCTAACTGAACAGGAAGTTGAGAATAAGGACAAAAATTTGTTTAGGTGAATAGTGACTGCTCATGGTGACCAGAATGCAAGATAAATGGAGGAGGATTGTACATGATGTGGCTGAAGAGAGCCAAACTGAACATTTGACTTACTTCTCCAGACAAAAGGGAAATCATGGGAAGGTTCTGAGCAAGGCAATGACAGATTGGAACTGGGTTTTAGAAAGATTAGTTTATCAGTGGTGCATAGGAGAGATAGAAATGGAGATAGTAGGTACATGAGAAGACCAACTGGAAGGTACTTACAACCTTACAACATTCAAGGCAAAAGGAAAGAAGGGCTTCTGGGAAGATGCCAGCATGCCTAAGGGTTATTTCTTTATGGAGCTTTTGAGTGCATTAGAACATCACAGCACATGTGATTAGTGACCATAACTTGACTTCTAACTGCTAGCATTCTTACTCCAAGGCTTTCTCTGACTGCTGAAGTCCTGGCCAGGGAATTAACACAGTCTGCATGGACTGACAGAGATGGTATGTAAGTACACCAGTTTCTCCACTCTATGGATGTGCTAATCCTTATATACAGTTTACACGGACTCCCAGAGTTCCTTGGCAGGATTGAGCTCCAGTGGTCCACAGTGGTAGCACTGACTGCATATTCTTACAGGGTGCCTTGTCTTCCCTGTGGCACTTCTCCATACCCTTCCAGTGCTTCCGTTACTTCCAAACAAATTATTTGTACTCAAATCTTGAGCTCATGGACTGCTTCTGGGAGATCTTAAACAAAGATAAATGCAAAGTCCCAATTTGATCTTGTGAGCTTGTATTATATATAGGGGTTTTCTGAGTCAGAATTTTTACTGGCACCAAGTTCAAACTTTGGTTCAGACTGGAAATTACAGTTTGTTTCATTCTTGGTCCCCAAACGGTTTCAGCTTGCCTATAGTCTCTAGATATCCAAGGCAGACTGTCAAATCAAATAAGAACTCTAAGAGGTGATTTGACCCAATCTCTTTATATTGACAAAGAAATGTAGATTTCAAAACATTTTGAAAAGTAGAAACAAAATTAAATTTTCAATTGTAATATATTGATATCATAATTCCACTTAAATATATAGGCCTATTTGGTCCAGGCGTGGGTGACTCACACCTGTAATCCCAGAACTTTGGGAGGCTGAGGCAGGTGGATCATTAGAGGTCAGGAGTTCGAGAACAGCCTGGCCAACATGGTGAAATCTCGTGTCTACTAAAAATACAAAAATTAGCCAGGCATGGTGGTGGGCGCTTGTAATCCCAGCTACTCAGGAGGCTGAGGCATGAGAATTGCTTGAACCTGGGAGGTGGATGTTGCAGTGAGCCAGGATCGCGCCACTGCACTCCAGCCTGGGCAACAGAGTGCGACCCTGCCTCAAAAAAAAAAAAAAAAAAAAAAAATATATATATATATATGTGTGTGTGTGTGTGTGTGTGTGTGTCTATTTGTACATGTGTATATACTACATATTGTCTTTGTTCTCATTAAATCTGTGAACCAGTTAATGTCCATCACCTATTAGAAAATTAGTATATCATGCCCACGGTATCACATGTATTCTCTGCCCAGTGGTTCATGTGCTTAACTGATGACCACTCTCTCTAAGGGCTATCATACATCACATAATAATGACAGCTTCCATATTTACAGTCCACAGCTGTATCAGTTACCTCTCATCACATTCTAACATTGGCCAAGTGTTAAGCTCTGCTTATATATACTCCTATTGTTGGTATACTGACATTCCTTTAATGTGTTAAGAACATGCAATGAATTGTTAAATTAAGAACAAGATTGTTATTATAGGCACAAATGTCCACTGGCCTTTAACTTTTGAACCTTATGCATAATAAACAACTACATTTATTTAATAATGTTTAGAGGCGTTATTTGAAAACACAATCTCGAAAACAATTTATTATAAATTGAAGTGATGACAAATATAAATCAGATAATCGGTAATTCTGAGGATAAATAAATGTAATGGCTTTTAATCACTGCATTTTTATGTTTATGTAATGGAGATTTTTCTTCTAATTTGAATGAAGGATTATTTTTATATGTGGTTAATGTTTATTTATTATTTGCTTTTTTTCACTTTAAAGATATAGAATTTGGATTTGAAAATATTATGTATTATTACATGAAATCAGAAGCTAAATTACAATATGTTTCTAAAGTAGGATTAATAGTTTAAATTTATAAAAACATTTTGTCTTAAAATATTTCCAAAAAGATTATGTAACATTGTAAATAAAACCTTGAGTCTTCATGCTCATTCTATTACAATGTGATAAATTTTATTTATACTTGTCGGTATAAATAAACCAACTTGGTACACTCAGCTAAAAAATAAGAAAAAAGATGATCTTATATATGGAAATATTCTTCGAAGTTAGAATTTTAATATGTAAAACTATATATTAATAGAGTTTATATGTCATATTAATACATATTTATTAATATATAGCTGTTGCTTTAGGTATTTAAAATGAAAGTGTATTTACATTTATATAGTCTACATAATAGAAAATAGAGTATATTTTAGTAAAGTAAAATGCACTATTGGGCTTGTTATGGATATTTTGAAGGAAAGTGTTTGACTGTCAACATTAAAGTAATTGTATTCAATTTAGTAACCCCAGATATTCCTTTCCTGGAACAGTTACAGATTATAGTACTCTCAGAGAGCATCTAACACAGTGATCTCATTTCATAAATGAGAAAACTGGGGCAAGGAGAGGATAATGACTCAACCAAGGAGGCCATAGGACCAATGACAGGCCACCTTGGGACACTTTACTCCTTGTCTTTGAACATAGCTCTGCAGTTCTGGTTCTTTGGAAAAGTTTTGTTAAGACAACTTATTATTTTCTTTTAAGATCATCTGTCAGTTTATAAGAAGTCAATTTCATAGAAAAAATATCGCATTGCTTGCCATGTGTAACCAATGCCAATCACATACATCCGATACATTTCTTTTACTAAATGACTGAACTGATCAGTTATTTTGATATTTTGCAGACATGTAATGAAAAGGCATCATTTAAAAAGTTAGTCTTATTTTCTGAATGTATTTAGTGAATTTTGCATATAAATTAAGCCTAGCAAATGATCTCTTTAATGCATACATAATATTCACTAAATGGGCAAGCAAAAATCAAGGGCCTTTTAGAGGACATTTTCTAAATTGACAGTGATCTCTTTGATTTGTTTTTATCTGTGTTATTATTACCTAGAAGCAGATTTTTTTTTTTTTTTTTGTTTTGATGGGGCTAGGCCTTGCCTTTGGAGGATAGTAGCCTCACTCCCTGAGATGGAAACAGTTGCTGGTGTTCTTTGACATTTCAGATATTTTCATGTTGTATTAGAGCTTAACCTCTGCTGTGCACACCTCTGATCTCCCCAACTAAATTGTAAGCTCAGTCTTAACACATTTTCAAATCCCCAAAGTTCCAGCAGCGTGCCTCATAGTTGCTCTTCAGTAAATACTTGTTGTTTATTTCAGAACTAGTTTTAATCTTGTTTTGCCATTCAGGGCTTTGAAAACAATAACAGACATTAGGCAGAAACTTGAAATGCTTTTTATCACTTGGCACAGCATTTTCCAATTACTTTGCAAAAGGGATTGCCAAGGGATATTTTGGAATTGTCTAGTCTATGAATGTGGCTTTAAGGATAAACAGACTTTCCATTGACATGAGTTCTTCTCTTTGTACCATTTGTGTTTTGCCCTCCTTAGCAGCATCTTTACACTCCCGGGCTTTGGGTACAGGGGACGCCTTTACAATATGGAAGTTGCCAGTGCTCTTTGGTCATTTCCTAGTGGATGTGTGGCTTTCATAGAATCGTCACGTGGGAGGCCAGTTTCTCTGGTCTCAGAGAACAGAAACAGGATGGCAGAAGCAAAAGCATCTTGTGCTTTCCTAACTTATTTTGAAACTGCCCTAGAAGCCACATCCTTTACAATCTATGTACAACCTACAGCCTTTTGGTGGGACTTTCCTGATGTTTGAGCTGAAAGATATTTGTGTATGCCACAGCCATATTCTTCATCATATTCCAAGCCTCCTTCTAAGGCAAGGAGCTCTGGAAAGCAGAAAAGTCAGAATTCTGGGTTAGGGGTCGGGGCTGGTGGGTACTGTAATCCTTGTTTCTAGCAGCAGCCTCAGTAGTGGTAGGAAGCCCAAGGGGCTGTGAGTTCTGGGCTAGTTTCTAGAAGAGGGAGGGTTGTATTATTAAAGTGTATAATAACTGCTGGCAGCTTGATAAGAACAAGGTGCTTGCAGAGAACAGTGATTAAGGTGACAGAGGAGGCCCACCAGTAAGGAACAAGGAATAATAGCACTGTTTGGAGCCCTATAAGGTTGCTACTATAAAGGCCTTAGACCAAAAAGAGGGAACTGGACACCTAAAGATAGTAGAAAGAAAAAGGCTGAAGAAGGCAGTACAGAAAACAAAATTCCTGGACTCCATAATTTTTCCAAGGCCAGAATAAAGCACAGTTTAGCATTTATTATTGTGGGAAGTAATACCTGAAACAGATTTTCTTAAAGGTAATTTGAAGATTAGTTATGTGAAATACAGCTCTCTGTGTAGTAACTTTATATCTAGAATTAGTCGTCATATAGTATGGAAGGAAATTACTTTGTCTATTTCTAGGTTAAAAACAGTAAAAAAAAAATCAGACATTTACTGATAAACTATAAAAGACTCTTTGAAGGATGTGAAAAAAATAGATGTTTTCAGGTACCTGAGTTGAACAGATTACATTGGTATATACTACTGACTTGTTCTGTTTTCAGACCCATCCCATCAAGGGGCTACCTGCACACAGATCTAGGCATCTTACTTAAGGCATCATTATTATTGCAGAAAAGCCACAACCATCTTATGAACTGTGGATGCAGTTTAAAGCTAGAATTCTGACTTATCCTCTTATTAGTTGTATAGATTTTTGTTTGGAAATTGAACCACTGTGATTTTGCATAGAATGTGTTTAGATACCATCACTCTTGATTGAAAGCTCATACTGTCGCTTGTGTAAAGTAGGGGAAATATATAAACAAAAGCCAAGAATTAATATCTCAGGAATGAATATAAGAACTAGCTACTTTAATTAGGTTTTAAAAAATGTTAATATATTTGTGAATTCTAATCCATATTAGAGCATCATTAATCCTTTCTGCATTCATATTGTATATTAAGATAGGTGGTTGGGACTTTGCCAAACTTCTCAAAATTATTATACTAGCCAAAATATTTGTTGGAGAAATGAATCCTGCTGTATATATTAAAGATTCTTGGCTGAGCATGGTGGCTTATGCCTGTCATCCCAGCAATTTGGGAGGCGAGGGCAGGAGGATAGTTTGAGCCCACGAGTTTGAGACCAGCCTGGACAACATAGTGAGACCCCATCTCAACAACAACAAAAAAAAAAAAAAAGAGAAAAAATTAGCTTGGTGTGTTGTTGCACACCTGTGGTCTCAGCTGCTCGGGAGGCCGAGGTAGGAGGATTACTTGAGCCCAGGAGGTTGAGGCTGCAGTGAGCTGTGATCTTGGCACTGCACTCTAGCCTGGGCAACAGAGGCAGACCCGGTCTCAAAAAAGAAGAAAAAAGATCCTCAAACAAATATATTTCCAATAACAAATGCTTTTATTAAATGCCTAGGGAAATTGGATTGATACATTAGATCATTTGAAAGAATTGGTGAAATATCAGCCAAATTTTATAAATAGTTTAAGAGGACATTTCTATGTGACTCATCTCAGTTGTTTTACTCTATTCTCCCCAATAACTGATTGGATTGATTACCCTTATAGATTTCTGTGGATGCTTGGACTTTTCTTTGATAGTTTGGATTCAGAATTAGAGGCATCTGGTTTATAGAAGCACCATGTCACTTGATTTCCATCTAACTTCTCCGTGCCTGTGTGTGGATTCTTATTTGTCAGCTTCAGTTGTGGAGGAAAAATCTATTTCCTTTTTTCTGTTTGAATATTTTTCCCTATCTGAGCTTTTTAAGTTTTCCTTTGTAGGATAAAAAGAAAATGTGCTAAATCTCTCTCCATTTTTCCCCCTTAGGGATGAAGCCTTGGGAATAAATGAAAGGTTTTAAAAAATCTATCAAGATATATGCTTTAATTTCCATCTCTTTATTTCCATGGCAGATAGCTAATTGATCCTCACTTATAAAATAGCAAAGGAGAAGTATACAGGAAGAAGGGGAATGAAAAGGCCTACCTGGATGCCTAGGATCAGGTTAATACAAATAATGATTAGGTGGAGAAATGATTTTAAGAGAATGTTCCTGTGCTATTTCTAATATAATCTTGGTGTTCTGAAAAAAAAAACCCAAATATTTCTAAAAAGGTAGGAAAAACCAATGTTTCAGAAATAATGTTAAATTATCTATTTATACATCTACATATATATACACATATATATAAAATTATATAATGTGTAGTGAAATTTAGCTTTTTAAAGGGATAATGTCATTATTATTAAATGGCAAATTATTTTCCATGATAGTCGCATAGCATTTGGGGTTAGCTGCAGCATATGTCACGTATGCACACTGGAAAATGGGAGCACAGAGAACAAGGCTGTTGTGTTTGCCAGTTGTTTAGATTATATAAACATCCAATCAGATATTTTATATTTCTAAGCCCACCCAACTGATCTAAGTTTTGAAGGTGGAAAAATGCTAAAGGGCATAGTCAAGGCAGTATACAAGGTCACTGTTGTAAATTAATGGCATTTATTGGGAACAAACATTAGAGTTTATCAGTTATCTTAGGACAGCTTGAACCAGGATGAAGTTTGGTGTGAAATGATTCTCTGATCCTATTGAGTATGACTGGTTTTTCAGAGACGAGGAAGAAAAGACTGTGTGCAGTGTGAGAAGACAAAATGACATATTTGGATGTCATCAGTATCCATGTGTGACATCAAAGATTTAACCATGAAGCCATGACCAAGAATTCTTTTTTGAGAGGTTTATTTCTGTTAATTAACTTCTTTCATTGAGTGATCTATAGCATCATTCTGACTTTGTAAATGATGCTCATTGTGAGGTTATTCTGCAGTTTGTTACTTGCATACATTTTATGCTTTTACATTCATGTCTACTTTTATTGCATTTTAATAAGTGGAGGAAATGAACTTCCTACAACATGGTTACCTTTTTATAAGGTACATTCTTGCTACCGATGGAGGCCTAATTTCCATTATATTCACTCTGCTACAGAAATACTTAATGCCAGGAAAGGAGATATTTACTGGAATCCACAAGTCCAGAATTCATCATGATTCAGTGTGAAATCCACTGCCCTTTGCTCCCCACCCCTCTTGGACTGGAATGAAATGTGCCTTAAACTGAAGTGAAATACATCACATGCAGCAACAGTGGGCCCTCGCTTTGCCTCTATTCCTGGTGTGAAATCGATACACTATCTTTCCTCCTGACCTGTTTCATGACCTCCATTGCAGCTTTCATGCTGAACAGCAATTGCTTTGAACAGTCTGGGTCTGCCACAGCTCACAAATGATTCTCAGCTTCTGTCTAAAACTGGTGCTGATAACAAAGGCTTGATTTTAAATAATGCAGTTGTAGTCGTCTTCTAATTATGAATTACATGAAAGTGTAAGCTCCTCTATTATTAAACACTTTCAATAGCAGGCACGGTACATGTGCAGACTGCACACAGGGGCCTGGGGTCTGGGAATCAGGCCTTTAAATTAATCTGGCTAACTTTAGATTGATAGAGAAGGGGAAAGACACACAAGGTATATTTGTACGTTTCAGTCATTTCCTTGATAGAATTGTTTGGTGATCTATTTAATTTTTTTCCATGTGGGGCTCTCCTTTTCCTTATGGAAATATTTTTGAATACCAGAGTATGAGGCCTCCCTCAAGAAAAGGCTGTTTGACAAATATTTGCTTTTGTTTTTTTTACTACAGTGAATTTTATTAATGAGATTCCAGGGTTAGGCTGTTAGGATTTTGACTGACTAGAAGTGGCAGTAACCTGCAGGGGTATTTCCCTTTTGATCACTCTGTAACTGAATCGGGGGAAACAGAAGTATCTTAGGATGGCATAGTAGCTGTTTTCAGGAGGCTATTGAGTGGAGGAATTTATTGTTTCAAGGAAATAATAGGCATTTTTACGTATACTAAGAAAACAACTGTATAGTTAGCTGACTTGCTTTACTTGTTTCTGCCAGACTAGAAATCAAAGAGATAACTTAAGTGCTGGGTAGGAGTGGAAATTTTCCAAATATCTTGATATGAAATGAGGATCACAACAGATATTGGGGTACTTTATATAATAATTTTGTATAAAATGAGTCATTCTTAGCATGCATTTGGTTAGCACTATTGAAATGGACTTTATGTAACCACAAAATTGTCTACATAATGGCAATTGCATCATCAATGATACTTTAATACCCAGCCCCCACAGATCTATATACCAGGAGGCATTAATACACATATGAATTTGTTTATTACTTCATTTCATGAGTTGAGTGGAATCATGGAAGGAAGCAATGTTAAAGCCCCAAGGTTGTGTTCCTAACCCACCCCCCTCTAACAGGTATGCGGCTTTACCTAAGTCTTCTAACCTGTCACTTTGCTTTTCTTACATGCAAAATGTGGTTAGTGAATGACATTTAACATCTTTTCCCTTTGCAGACTTAGGTAATTAAAACACTAATAATAACCCTTCACATTTGCATAGAACTTACATTTCACAGTGATGTTTTTCCCCCGAGCACCCGAACTTCTCAATGACCCTGTCAGGAAGCTGGCTTGTTACTGCTCCCAATTTCTTGAACAGGAAACCACAACACAGAGTAGTTAAGTGAGTTTGTCAAGGCTGCACTGTACTACGTGGCAGAACTGAAACTAAGACTGAGTCTACTGACTGCTAGTCCAGAGCGTATTGGTGTGGAAGTAGGAGGTGAAGATTATTATTAGTATTGGAACTTAAAGGCAGGAATTATTTATAATAGACTCCATTTCAAATTGTTGAAATCAAGTAATATATTTAAAATTTAATACATATTAATGGCCTCTAGTGATTCGTTCACTGTCCTTTATATCTAATGAAAATAATATGCTATCTCAGGACAACTTCAGGTCAGTTACTTATGAAATGTTTATAAGTACATGAACAGATTTACTTCACTGTATCAGTAGGAAATGAAAAGAGATATTTATGAAGGTAGTAACACACAGTCAAAGCATGACAAAGAGTTTTCTAAGACTGAGAAATTTTTTGATGATGATAATTTCTTCAACAGATATAATTTGAATTAGCAAATTGAGAGTTCTCAACAACCTGTCATATTCTTTTTCCAAATATGTACCATTTTCTTCTTGTGGGTACACATAAAAAGTGTTTTTTAAAGTGTAAATTAAAAATGATAAGGTACCTGTGACCATATATTAGCCAAAAAGAAGGAAATACTGTTATCGAAACACTAGGGGTTTGGTCTAGGTCCCTTTGCTTGCTTGCCACATAGAAAACCAATCACTGAGACAAGTATTGCCAGGGAAGAAGGCTTTAATTGGGTGCTGCAGCTGAGGAGATAAGAGATCAGCCTCGAATCTGTCTCCTCAATACACTAAAATTAGGGGTTTATATAGCAGTGAGGAAATGTAACCATGTTTTAGAAAACAGGAATTAGGGAGGGGTAAGGAAGAGGAGTTGGTAAACAGGAAGCAGGTGGTTAGTTAGGCAGTCATGACTGGTGAGGGGTCTGGTGTCTCATTGTCCAGATGTGGTGATCTGGTGAGTTTCAGTTCCTTGATACCGTCTTGGGAAGCATGAGAGTTGGTTTCCTGAGAAAGGAACTCAGATAAGACAAATATAACTTTCTCACGTTTTAAGATGGAAGGGTTAACTTCTATGTTTATTAAAAAGAAACCATAAATATCAGTTCTATGGGACAATTGGGCCAGTTTCAGTACCAGAGAGAACATGAACTATTTATATATGTCCACGTCATTTACAGGTAAAAGTGTGGGCACTGAGTCCTGGAAAAATTTTGACTTCTCATTATTTCTCCATGCAGGACAATTCCTGTTTTACTAAGGCTTCCTCATTGCACCTCTGGGGATATGCCAACTAGATGGTTTCCTAAGTTATTAGAAATCACACTTGGAAAGGAAAAGAGAGTGGTGGTGAAATGAATGTTTGTTTCCTGGGTGTTGAATCCTTTATTTAGAAGCACCTGTGGATGCACAGGTATGTTTCATAATGGGAAGGACGAATATGTTCAACAAGGACTTGCCCACCCACCAGGTATATAAGAAATTTTCATGTCATTTTGTAAAATAATAAGATAGAACCATCTATTCAAACTGATGTAGAAAGCTCTGCCAAAATAAAACCTTTGCCAAAATATCAATGCAATTGAGGCGTATTTCTTGCTCTCTACCCCGTTCTATTTAATTATGTCCATTATTGTCTTAATTCTTCCACAGGCTGCTTCACACAACCATTGTGAACCTGGCCTCAGCATTAATATTATCCTTGATCACACTTTAGCATTTGAATTTTAAAGTTTCAATTTGAAAGCCTGCTATTTCTATTAAAAGTTTTTCCGTGAAAAGAGTAAATCTTGGCTACAATTCAAGGCTAATTCAGCTTAACCAAGTTAAGAAAAGCCTTTTATTCACAGTGTTTATTTAGAGACAGTTAAGTACAGAAATGTGGGTTCTAGAGACAGAAAAATACAAACTTTTATAGAGAGCCATTTTTTTCCTTTAAAGAAGACAGTGCTAATAAATCTTGTTGAATCAAGACCTTGAAAGAAACTGAAAATATGTACAGATCTCAAATATACCCAGGAAAAGTACTTTATATTATCTTGCTGCTGCTGCTTCATAATGTAGTTTTAGTTGAATGTAATCTCCTCCACTCAAATTTATTTTTGAGAAATTGCCACACTGAAAGTTAAAACTGTTTTTGTCATTCAAAAGAAGTGGAAGATCAATACTGAAGCTCTCCTATTAGTTGGTACAGTCTACTTTAATGTTAAAAGATTTATGATAAGAACACATTTCTAAATATATATTACATACCAGTGGTACAGTAAAACCTCAAAATAAAACATTGTTTTTTAGGAGAAGGAGGTGGTCTATTTGTTATTGAAATGCTATACTAAATGATAATTCAGCGATACTTTATTCCAATTAAATTCTCCTTAGTAGTAATCCTTTTTTATGATAAGCAAAACTGAATAATACAAGGTATGTTCCCTCCAATGAATTGTTGTGTAACAAGACTTGATGGTAATTCTACCTTTTCCAAAATCTGATATCAGGCAATTTATCTTCTAAATAATACTCCTGAGTACTAAAGCTGAAATGTTTTGGCTTCCACCCAAATCAAACTTGAGGAAGCAGATTCTCCAGAGCATTTGCCTAACTCTGTAAATTTAATTGTTATAATGAATAGAATACATGTGTCAAGACTACTTGTGGTTCTACCTGTTTACTTCTCTTCCTAAGACACAAAGAACATGACAGGCTGTTAACTCTTACCGCAGTTTATGGTGGGGACAAAGCACTTACACAGCACAGGATTGTTAAATATGGATGAATTGTAAAGGCCCAATTCCAGTTAATAATCAGAGCAGTTCAGATTTAAAAACGTATTGTTAGTCCACAATAGACTGATGGAAGTTAAAAAAAAAAATCTTCCCAAATATTTGTCTGTAAGACCCAAAATATTCAGATGAAAATATTTGCTTATCCAAAGGAATATCATCCAGTACTCTGCTTCATAGTAGTTACATTGCCTCAACTACAATTTCCTTTCTTTCACACATCTGCAAACATGGTGTCTTTCTTACATTTGACTTTTATGTAATATTTTTTCATAGAGTGAAATCCAGGGTAGTACTTAGATCAAACCAACGTTAGTATCACTTGCATTCATGCCAGAGGTCAGATAGAGGTAAAGTTATTATTTTTTTGTCATTGATGTTAAAAACTGAAAAGATGATTTATTGTGGAGGAGGCCAACATTACTATAACCCATTGCCATGAATAGTCATATTAATTTTTGTAACCAAAGTGATCAACATTAAATAACAACTGTTGCTGATTGGGGGTAATTTATTGAAAGTCATTTTTGTGATTTCTTTTCCTCCACTCAATTGTAGTTATTTTTCAGTCTTCATTACCATGATGCATTTGAACCATGGTTTTTAGGTGAGGCAACCATTATATTTTGCTCATACTTCTATTAGACAGAAAGGCCATGCCTCTTGAAAAACCTGAACATTTTTTTTCTAATGGCTAACATTGCATGATTAGTGTGGAGTGTGAGCTGATGGACGTGTATAGCAACAATTCTTATTTGTTTTCAGACAATTTAGGAAAGTCTGTGTAGTTTCCAACTTGACTTATTCACTTAGGATTTATTAAGCCACAAACTTGTGCCAGGCATTGTGCAAGACATAGGATATGATGAATTTCTGCCTTCAGAATTCTTAGTTTTTTTTTTTAAGAGGGGGCAGAAGAGTAAACAACCCATTGAAATGACTTGTGATGAGTGTTGTGATCGAGATGAGAACAGTGGGCTATGAGGACTCAGAAGAAGGGTGCATGTGCCTTGGGAATCTCAAAAAAAGTTGGATATGTGTGTATTAGTTAGGAAGCTAACAGGTTGTAGAAAAGTTACTATAAAATACAGTAGCCACAAGAACCTTGGAGTTTCTCTTTCATTTATCAGCGTCAGGTGAGTGGTCCAGTTGAAGGTGGCTCTGCTCCACAGGTTCCTTCAGATTCCAGGGCCCTTCTCTTCTATTGCTCTAATATCAGCATTTTTCTTGTCTGCATGGACAAAGCTGAATTGTAATTACCTTGATACACATTGAGGGAAGGAAGAGCTATGAAGGAGCACGTACCCAGTGTCTTAAGGCCCAGACCTGAAAGTGCTGCTCATCATTTCTCTCCCCTTGCAATGGTGAGAATATTGTCATGTGGCCTGTAGTCATAGCTGCAAGGGAGGCTGGGTATCTAATTACAACTCTACTACTGTTGCCATCAGTAGACAGAGGCCAGATCACCAAGGATTCTGGATGTCTTTCTGAACTGGGAAAAGGAGTTGGAAGTTGCCTATTTTCCATCTATACCTTTAGGTCTGAGATTTGCTGGAGACATCTTAGTATTTGTTTCCTCCTCCCCACCTTTCAAATCTTAAATGCTTAAGTTGTGACCTGCTATGAAGTGTTATCCTTCTGGTTAGTCTTTTTGGAGGACTTTACATTTTGTTTTGTTTTTGTTCACTATCATATATTGATTTAATTCGTTTAGTAAATGACCAGAAGCCTCTTAATCAAGTCAGATAGCAAACAAGTATTCCTGCTAATGGTAGCAAGTATGCCATTACTTCAGGTTGTGTTGACATCTTGCATTGATGAGGCTGGTGCACTTTACTCTCAGGTTTTAATTTTCGTTCTAGTCGGGAACATTGTTAAGCTTAGTTCAATTGGGCAAGAGGGCTACGAAGAGTTTTATGATCAGTTCTAATTTGAGTTGATGGTATTTTTTTCAGCTAAAAATAGTATGGGGTAAAGGCTTAACAAAGATCCTCTGATTAGGTCTTAAGGCTATACTGGAAATGGTTAGAGCAATACCCTTATAGGGAAGGTACATTTATTTTCAGAGCCTTTAAATTAAACAAGAAGGAAACCGGGCTGAGTTGACTCTTCTGAGCCTTTTCTGAGGTGGTTTTAGATATAGAGGATCTGGACCATATGGAGACCAGCACAGACCTACTTCCTGTACATATCACTGGTCTTGTTAGTTTTATGACAGTTTTTAGAATTGAAATTCTAAAATGTAAAACAGAACCTTGACTAGAGTTCACACTTTTTAACAACAAAACAAAACAAGAAGCTTTATTAGGGAAAAAATTTATGGTGGACAAAAGATACGCTCTTGTTTCTGACACAGGTCAAGTAAAAGTCACGAGCTAGGTAAATCCTGAAAGGTGCATGTGGGTCTGCCAGGGAAGTACGAGTGAGGGCCATTGTAGGAAAGAAAATGGCATGTTCAAAGGCATGTAAGCATGTAGAGTATGGAGGCTGCAAGTGGTATGGGTTAGTGATGAGCAAAGGGTAGGTATGAAAAAATGGTGATGGGTGAAGCTGCAGAGGTAGGCAGGGGCTGGATCTAGGGTGAGCCTTGCATGTTAAGCTGTGGTTCTGGAAGAATCCTCAGGGCAGTGAACTCACCAGACTTGCATTTAGAAAGCCCATTTCTGACAGTGGTGTGACTGATGGAGTGAAGGAAGATGAGTTTAAATCAGGAGAAGTTGGAGGAGGATACTGCAGTGATCCAGATGAGGTAACCCACCTGAACTCAGAATAGGGTACTGTGAGTAAGAAGCGACTTTGCCAAGATGTAGGAGACAAATGCAGAAGGGCTTGGTGACTGCTTGCGAGTGGAGAGTGATGGAAGGGAAGAATCAAGGGTTAGTTCTGTATGTGGTCTCTGGAAGAAGGTGTGGGGCTGATCTCCAAGGGACTTCCAGCAGGGTATATAAGAATGAGTTAAGAGCCAGGAGCAGTGGCTCATGCCTGTAATCCGAGCACTTTGGGAGGCCGAGGTGGGCAGATCACCTGATGTCAGGAGTTTGAGACCAGCCTGGCCAACATGGTGAAACCCTGTCTCTACTAGAAATGCAAAAATTAGCCAGGCATGGTGGGACATGCCTGTGATCTCAGCTACTAGAGGCTGAGGTAGGAGAATCACTTGAACCTGGGAGGCGGAGGTTGCTGTGAGCTGAGATTGCACCACTGAACTACAGCCTGGGGGACAGAGTGAGATTCCATCTTAAAAAATAAAAAAAGAACCAGTTAGGGAGGCAAGGTAATGGGTTCCATTTTAAAAAGATGAAGTGGGAATATACAGGCCTTGGGTTTGCAACTAAGATGAGAGCTGATTATAGAGAATTGGGAGTCACTGGCATATAAAGTAAAATTTGAAGCCAAAAGGTTGAAATTAGCCTAAGAAAGGGTATTGTGGTTGCTAAAATAATTCTTAAGTTACTTATATACATATTATCTTTCTATTGATACTTTAATAGTATTAATAAGCCACTCAATTTTATTGTCTAAAATATTTCTCCAAGCATATGCAAGGTTAATCAGCAATTAGGTAAAGTTGGTTAGGAAGAAGATAATTAATATGTGACACTCACCCACCTGAAACTCAAATCCCCATTGTGCATGCTACCATCATTTCCTCCCCAGTACAGGAGCTGTAAAGAAATCAGATGGTACCCAGAGGCCCTGAAATTAGGGGATAGAATATGGATGTATCTTAACTTATGCAATTGGACCTGTTTAATGATTTGTACCGGTTTCTAATGAGTCTTGGACACGTGATCGTTCACCAAATAAGGTGAAAAGTGGACAGTAAAACACTGGTAGATAGGAACATAAGTCTCTGACCATTTCAAGACAGATCCTGAAGAATGTAGACAAGCCCAGTAGATGGTCATCAGGAAAACCTCCAATATAAATGCTGAGGTTTCTTAGGCATATAGTAAAGTTTTTTGGTTTTATTGAATGCTTTTTGGTAGTATACACAAACGCGAAGAGTGTGGTCGTGGAACTCTTACAGTATATGGTAAGTATATCCAGCTCTGTCACTACTTCTCTGGTTGCAATCTGCATGCCTCTCGACTTTGCTGAGTCAGTTTTCTCGGTGGAAGGATAAGTTTGTGCTAGGTGTTTCTTCTATTATAACTCTGAAAGCTATCCATCTGAGATTTGCTATACAGGATACTCTGTTTTAATGAACAAAAAAGGTTTATGAAATCTGAATAATTTAGAGGTAATTATTTTCATTGCAGGTGGATTTCTATTACAGCAGAATTTGCTGGTAGGAATAATAGTCGTTTTCAGAGAGTTGACTGTTGCTTAGAGAAGGAAGTATTGAACTTGGGGTCAGAAGAGCTGATCTATCAACTAGGCTCTACTCATTTATCAGTTGTGTGACTTAAATGCTCTAAGTTTTAGCTTCCTCGTTTAAAAATGAAAATATTAATAAAATGCATGACTCCTGTGCAGATCATTTTGAAGGCAGTCAGGTATTACAGAAATGTAAGTTATTCTTGCTCAGAGAAGACTGGTCATCCTAACCTAACATGTATACACATAATTCTTTAGTGCTGGGCCCTACTTTCTGAAAATGGCCTCCTAGGGGGATCTGCACTGTAGGGACCCACTTACTATGGTGTAGCCCTTAAGGACAGAGGGTGGGCATTTTATACTGGAAATTACTTTTCCTTTCCTTTCAGTTCCCTGAAGTCAGGCTGTGCCTTCAGATGTAGCTTTTTTCCTCTGCAATTGTTGGTTCAGCCTTCTGAGCTGCTTTGACTTTGGGAGGACTCCCACCAATCCGCATTTGCCTGCTGATCTCTACACACCCTTTCACCACCATTAACAGGACAGTGCCTCAAACCATGTAGACCTTGCATTTTCATGTCTTTTGTTTCTTTGTCTAGTTGCAGGTATGGTACTGGCATAATTTCGTCAGCCATTTTGTTTCAGAACTACTTCCCAGAACCCCAAAATAATGGCAAAATAGAGGTCACAGTGGTAAATAGCCAGTTTTGCTGAGCGCAGTCATCTCAAAATGGGACCAAGAACATTCTGGCTGAGAGGTTTGACAATATGGTGTTCTTTAACACTTACTGGATGAAAGTTCCAAGTATAGTCTAGCATGCTTGCTGCCATTTGCCAAGAGGGTGCACAGCATTCAGCATGAAGGAAGATGATGTGTGTACACGTATTTAGGAAGAGACACTTTCGATGGCAGGATTTCAGCTCCTTTCAAGACACTGATTTTCTTTTACAGGACCTACAAAATGTAGATCAAAGCCAGTCTTGGGGCCACCTTTCTGTGATTAAGAGCTTTTTATATCCACTGAAGTTATAATTTCTGGGTCCAATAGTGTCTGTAGGTTTCATGAATATAGATTTGCAGAGTGTAGCCAGTACACTTTGATATATCTGCAAAATGACTAACAAAGATAATTTTCAGTAAATGTTTATTGAATGAGTGAATTCATAGTTATAATGGCTACAACTCTTTATGTTGTCCCAGATACTGTGATAAGTGTTTTATATCACCATCTCTAACCCATGTAAAATAACATTTATTGTTGT